>NW_026652329.1:0-53413 GCF_009828535.3 Hylobates moloch
GCCTCCTGCGACGTCGCTTAGGCCGCCCGCCTGGCGTCAGCGGCGTCAAGTCCCTGCGCGGCCACGGCCGCTTCGACGCACGCGGGATCCCTCCGCTGAGACAAGTAGTTCCCTGAGACTCCCGGGGCTCTGCCTCGGCGCAGCCGGTGTCATCTAGCGGCCGGCAGTTCCGAGCGACTCGAGGTCTTTGTGCCTCGGAGTGGCGTCTGGGGAGCAAAGGCGGCGGAGGCAACCCCGCAGTTGAGGACAGTAGGGATCGGTGGCTTTGGACCCTGCCCACGGATACCTGGAGCCCCATTCCCCGAAGGAATGATGCCTTCTGCCCTCCCCCGCCCCCCAACGTCCACCACCTCACCGAAGCGCCTGGCACCTTAGCCTCCTCTCCAGGAAACCGGACGCCTTTTCCGACCTGGCACACCGCGGATTCCGGCACCCCCAATAAAGGCGCCTTGGACCTTCAGGACACCCCTCCTTTCAGAACTTCATGAGTCCCAGGTGCTAGACTCATGTCTGCGGAGGCCTTTCCCGTGCCTGGTCTTTCTTACTTTCTTTCTTAAAGGAGTTGGAACTCTAAAGGCCCTTCTGATTCTCAAGGTAGCTACCCAGGTTATGGTCCTACTATCAGTAGGTGGAGCGTTTAGAAGGGTAGTTTGGTCGACGAGTGAACTTTGGAATTTACCTCTACGTCAGTCTTCACTGATTCTTTCTCTAAACTATTAGCACTGATAATCTGCCCTATAATTTCACACTTAATTACATTCCAGTGTAGTATTTGCTGTTGCTTCATTCGCGTTAGTCACATATTCCCCTGCAGCGCCAAACACGCTTTTGAACTCACAGTGGATGGCTCAATATTTGGAGACTTAGATATTTGTTAGATGAATACTAGGCTGATTGGATGAGAGGAAAAGGAGAGGCATGAGTGAATTGGCCCTGGGTACTTTTTTGACATAGTCTCAAAGGGTTCAGATAAAGACCTCCAGCAGATCTGAGCACACAATTCCTTCAGTAAACATTGAACACCTGCCGTTTGGTCAAGCATTTCTAGGCACTGGAGATTCAAAGTATTCATATATTCCTTTTCTTTATAAGACTAGCAAGATTCTGAAGCTTCATGTACTCATTCACTCAACAAATATTTGCCAATCACTACTAAGGTTGCCAGACACTATTTTAGTGCTTGGGATGTATCAGTAAACAGAAGAGAGAGAGAAAACAAATACCCTTCCCTCGTAGAGCTTTCATTCTAATATAGGGAGAAAGATGATAAACGTAGGAGAATTATGTAATATGTTAGAAGGCATTGGGTGCTATGGGAAAAAAAAATACACCAGGGTAAGGGGTATGAGGAAAACTGGAGGAAGGGGGTTTGCAATTTTTTTTTTTTTAAGAGGGAATCCTGCTCTCCCGCCCAGGCTGGAGTGCAGTGGCGCGATCTCGGCTCACTGCAACTCCCGGGTTCAAATGATTCTCCTGCCTCAGCCTCCTAAGTAGCTGGGATTACAGGCGCGCGCTACCACACCCAGCTAATTTTTGTATTTTTAGTAGAGATGGGGTTTCACCGTGTTGGCCAGGCTGGTCTCAAACTCCCGAACTCAAGTGATCCGCGCTCCTCGGCCTCCCAAAGTGCTGAGATTACAGGCGTGAGCCACCGCGCCTGGCCTGCAATTTTAAATAGAGCCGTCAGCATGGGCCTCATATATAAAATGACTTTAAATCGGAGACCTGAAAGAGCTGAGGGAGTCAGCCATGCAATTGTCTAGGGAAGAGTGTCCCAGGCAGAAGGAACAGCTAGCTGGTGGAAAGGCCCAGAGACAAAAGCCTCGGGAAGTGTTAGAAATAATGAGAAGGCCAAATGGGAGCGGAATGAGGAGATCAGAGAGAGGGGTCTCAAGTAGGGAGCTGTAAGAATCTTGGCTGAAACAGAACCACTGCTGGGCTTTGAACAGAGGAGTGATAGGATCTGACTCGTGCTTTCAAAAGATCACTACTCTGGCCGCCGTGCTAAAAGCAGACCTAAGAGGACAATGGTGGAAGCCAGAGGCTCCATTACCCAGGTACAGAATGATGGCTTGAACCAGATAGTAGCAATGAGTAAGATAAATAAGATGCAGTCTCAGCCGGGCACAGTGGCGCTTGACTGTAATCCCAGTTATTAAGGAGGCTGAGGCAGGAGGATAGGATCACTTGAGCCCAGGAGTTCAAGTGCAGCCCGGGCAACACAGCAAGCCCCCATCTCTAAAAAATAAATAACGTACAGTCTGTCTACAGTCTCCCAACACTTTGGGAGGCAGAAGTGGGAGGATTCCGTGAGCACAAGAGTTCAAGACCAGGCTGGGCAACATAGGGAGACTCTGTCTCTACAAAACTAAAAAATTAGCCGGCAGGGTGGTGTGCATCCGTGGTCCCAGCTATGTGGGAGGCTAAGATGGGAGGATCCCTTGAGCCCAAGAGGTCAAGGCTGCAGTGAGTTGTGATTGTGCCACTGCACTCCAGCCTGGGTAACAGAGCAAGATCCTGTCTTTAAAAAAAAAAAGGAGAGAGAAAGAGAAAGTAGACTTAGCTCCAAGTCTGGAGCTTTTGTTTTTTTCTTTATAAAAATTTTTTAACTTTATAGAAATGGAATCTCACTATGTTGCTCAGACTTGTCTTGAACTCAACCCAACAAGTGTTGGGCACCACCTCTTACAAGTGTTGGGCAGCTCCGCTCCTCTCACTTGTCTGGAATTCTGAGGCACTTCCCTAAAGTGCTCATCCTGAGCTAATATGGGATAGGGCTGGAGAGAGAACAGAGGTGGATAGCTGCCAGAATGAGGTGGGAAGGTGGGGATCAGCAGGCTTTGGGAAGGAAATAAGTATGAGTCCCAGGGTGTTAAAAGGTGGAGGGGCAATAAAATTTATTACATATGGGATTCATGCTAAATGAGTAGATTTTAGCTTCTCTTGCCACAATAAACAACAAAAAAATGGATATCTGTGTGAGATGATGGCTGTTAATTTGCTTCACTATAGCGACTTTTTGACTATCCCATAACATCATGTCGTGTACCTTAAATATATACAACATTTATTTTAATTTTTTTAAGATTAAAAAAAGTGGAGGAGTATCCCTCCTCAAAAAAGAAAAAAAAAAAAAAAAAAAAGAATAAAGCAGGCCGGGCATGGTGGCTAACGCCTGTAATCCCAGCACTTTGGGAGGCCAAGGTGGGAGGATCACTTGAGCTCATGAGGTTGAAACCAACCTGGGCAACAAAGTGACACCCTGACTCTAAGAAAAATAAAAAACAAATAAAAAGCTAGGATGGCCATAGCAGCAGGGGGAATTGTGGAACATTGTAAGGAAGAAAAGCTTAAAGCCTAGATTGGGAAGGCATACCTAGATTCAAGTCTAATATTCCACAGCTTACTTCCTTTGTGCCTACATCAGTTATTTAGTTTCTCTTAGCCTCTGTTTCCCTGCCTATAATATGGGAACAATAATCATAGCTATGTAGCAAAAGAGACCATGCACAGGCTGCCAAAAATAAAGGTCCCCAAGACAGCTGTTATTATTATTTATAAGGTCCCAGTGTCAGCACAGAAAAGAGTATAGTAGTTGACTGTCTTGGGAGATGGGAGTGCACTAGAAGGGAGGGTGCAGAGCAGGAGAGCCTTCAAAGAGGAGATATTATCCAGCTCAAGGGACGGATCCTTAAAAGACACAGATTGTCCAGAGGAAAAAAGTAGTGGTTTTATTGTTTTGTATTGTTTGCAATCTTGTGCTAGCTTCATCTGAATTCTGAATTCTCTGAAAGGAACACAGCCCAGAGCTGGGCTGCAACAGCCCTACAAAAACCTTGATTGGACACTGGCAGTGCTTCAACAGCAGAGTGTTCAACACTTCACATAACCTAGACACTTAGATAAATGAGCCTTCACCTGATCCTTTTCTCCCTCTGTATTTATTGTAAGAGGAAATCAGAAAATGAGAAATGAATTTAAAATGAGCCAAGACTTGCAAGAGGGAGAGAGAAAAACACGAGAGAGCGCCTCCTATTATTCCTAGCCCGGGAAGAGCCTTCCAGATTCCCTGGGTATCTTTATGTAATATTTTATAATTCTTGAATTAGATTTTTTAAAAGGCTATACATAAGCCATCTGAGAGGTCTCAGCACTACTGACTGCTATTTAAGGAAAATGCTTGGGCATTGGTCACTATGCACACTTAAATAGCATTCAATAATCATTTAGCAAGCACCTACTCTATACCAGGTGTCGTACGAAATACCAAGGAGTCAAAAGAGAAAAAAAAGAGAAGCAGACATGTAAACAGTTAATCCCAATGCAATTTGGTAGAAATTTATACTTGTGCCATGGAAACAGAAAAGAAGCAAAGCTTAATTCTGTAAAATTGGATGAGGTGGAGGGTGGGGCACAGTCACCGGGGCCAAAGAAAGCTTCACCCTTAAAAGGTAAAGTTAAGGCTTAATTTTAATAAATGAGAAGGAATTTGCCATGCAGAGACAGAAGCAAGACTGGGAGTAGAGAAAGACAATTGGGGGCAGAGAACAGCTTGTGCAAAGTCAAAGAGGTTGGGTAGACACAATAAAAGTAGAGGCCACAGAAGTGATAGTCTTATAAGTAGTCATTAAATATTAGTGGCTGATGGGAATAACTAACTCATGCAGCTAGACCACATCACTCTATGTAAACCATCGAGTTCCTGTCCTCTGGTAGCTGGGTGTTAACTTCAGATTATATTAGTAAGGCAAAATGTGATCCTTCCCAAAGACTTTACTACTTAATCATTATTAGCAGAAAGGAGTAGCTTAGATTATTTTTTTCCAGTAGAAGGCATTAGCCTAAAATACATTTTTTTCCTAGGCTGTCAGTGAATTTGCACCAGTGCATTCGTAACAATCGGCCATCCGCCACCTGCAACCCATCTCCATGTTCCTTGTAACCACCTGGTTCAAACCTTGGCTTACCTCCACTCTTAGAATCAGCCGAGCTAATTAAAAGCACAGTGAAAGACACAAAGGCACCAAGACAGCTGAACAAACATTAACAAATGCGTAGAGTAAATAAAGTACTTGTATTATGTGTAAGCAATGGTGCAGATGAAACTTGGGTGGCACTAGGAAGGGTGAGTCAGAGGATGTTCAAACAGAGTAGGATCAAGGAAAATCTCTCTGCCAGCTAGTTAGCAATATCTTTTGAGATGATAGAAAGGAACCTGGTTAGCAGGAAAAAGTAGCCAAGGTTTGCAGCCCAAAGGAGCCTGAAACTCTGGTACAAACTTCGTAGTAAGAAACAGTTATTTAAAGTTGTAAAGATATTGGCTTACTTCATGCCTAATGAGCTAAATAAGAATCATCAAGAAACCCCAGTGCTAGATGGAGTTTGGTGGGGAATAGTTAACATTTACTGTTCTTTGTGTGAGTAGCAACACAATAGGCCCTTTGCATCTGTTTGGTTTTTTTAATCCTTACAGTAAAACTACAAGATGGTCATCAGGTAAAAGAAGAGGAAACAGGCTCAGTAGTTTAAGTGTCAGAGGCAGGATTTGAAGCCAGAGTTGTTTGATCCTAAGCCCTCTCTCCTGCCTTCAAAGACTCTAAACCAGCAGGATTGTTTACACCAATATGAGAGTCGTAAGGTCCTGGGTGAGGCACTGTGAGAAGGTGTATTTACATCCAAGTATCACAAATAAAGGGTAAAGAGACCCTGTGGAAGACTATATAATTGTTCCCAAACACTTATTGTGCCTTCCAGAATTGGATTGTAATTTCCTATTGACAGCAGGCTTGGCTGTGTGACTTGCATTAGCTAATGAAATGTGAGTGGCAGTATGAGCCACTTCCAGCTGGAAGCTCTCAGTCAATGTGCTGCACCATGATTTCCTTTCCTGCTGTCCTCATGACCAGCAATGTTCTGGATAGAGGCTAATCCATCAGCCTCAGTCCCAGAGTGAAGACAATGTGCAGCAAAGCCACAGCTGACCTGGGAAGGACACAGCATAAGCGAGAAAAACAACCTTTGCTGATTAGGCCACTGAGATTTTGGGGTTGATACCATAGCATAACAGAGCCTGTACTGACTAGTGCAGACACTTTCTGAATCTTTCTCTTTAGTGACACAAATTTCTGGTGTCATCTTCAGGTAGAAAGATTGCTTGGGGATTACAAGAAGATATAGAGAATGGGATGATTGGTGTAGTATAGTGAAAGGTTTTAAAATACAATATTTGAGGTATTTGAGGCAGGGCATGGTGGCTCACACCTGTAATCCCAGAGCTTTGGGAGGCCAAGGCATGAGGATTGCTTGAAGCTAAGAGTTAGAGACCCGCCGGGAGTGGTGGCTCATACCTGTAATCCCAGCATTTTGGGACGCTGAGGTGGGTGAATCACCTGAGGTCAGGAGTTCGAGACCAGCCTGGCCAACATGGTGAAACCCTGTCTCTACTAAAAATACAAAAATTAGCTGGGTGTGGTGGTGCATGCTTGTAATCCCAGCTACTCAGGAGGGTGAGGCAGGAGAATTGCTTGAACCCGGGAGGCAGAGGTTGCGGTGAGCCGAGATTGTGCCACTGCACTCCAGTCTGGGCGACAGAGCAAGACTCTGTCTCAAAAAAAATAACAGAGAGAGAGAGAGAGACCCTACCTTGAGCAACATAGTGAGACAGAGCCTCTAAATAAAAATAAAATAAAATAAAAATACAGAATTTGAAACTCAGTCAGTCTTGATCTGTGGGCTCAGACAACCCTTTATAAGCGCCATGGACCACATCATGCCCCAGAAGGTGGGGAACTTACAAAGAATGTTAAGCTATAGCTGTTTTTCTTTTCTTTTATTATTATTATTTTTAATAGAGGCAAGGTCTCATTATATTGCCCAGGCTGGTCTCGAAATCCTGGCCTCAAACAATCCTCCTGCCTCAACTTCCCAAAGTGTTGGAATTATAGGTGTGAACTACCATGCCCAGCACAGTCCCTGTTTTTGAGATAAGGGCCATGCTCATTTGCTTCTATACCTAGCAACCCATCACTGTATGTGGCAGCCTCTAGGCCCTAAATAAGTAAATTTTTGTCAAATTAATGCTATGGAATAATCTAGAACTGTAACTGAAGTCCCCTAAGTCCCCACAAAGGCTCTTCCTGTGTTGTGACATATTGCTAACTTGGGTTAAGGGATTATTAGTAGCTAATTTTTATATAAAATATTATGTGTACCTAATCTATTTGAAATGCCAAATAAATGAAAAATATCTGGAACAATAGGATCTGCAGGCCCTGGAGCATGGTAAATATTCAGTAAAGGCACTCAGTCCTCTCTGAAGGAATCACAAAGCATGGAAGACACTGAAGATCCCAAAGGACTTGGCAATGAGAAATCTAGCTTGAAGTGCACTGGGGACCAAGTTTTTAATGGGACCAGATTAAGAGAACATGTAGGTGAAGGTTAAATTTAGGTAAACAGGCTGGGCACAGTGGCTCACACCTGTAATCCCAGCCTTTGGGAGGCAGAGGCGGGTGAATCGCTTGAGCCCAGGAGTTCAAGACCAGCCTGGGTAACATGGTGAAACTCTGTAGTCCCGGCTGCTGGGGAGGCTGAGGTGGGAGGATCACTTGAACCCGGGAGTTTGAGGCTGCAATGATTTGTGTTTCTGCCACTGCATTCCAGCCTGAGCAACAGAGAAAGTAACTTGTCTCAACAAAAAAACAATTTTTAAAAAATTAGACAAACATAGGTGCAAAGTCCTAAGTCTTAACACTTTCCAGACATTTCCAAAGCTTACTGGGCAGTAATTGAAAAACCATCTGTGGAATGGCCTTGATGCAAGCATTGAAGAGAGTCCTGAGAACTAATTAGGACTGCTCAGATCTGTGGATCAGTTCTTCAAAACTAGGAAGAGATTCAACCTGTTGTTTCTACTATTCACTTAAGAAGTGACAATACTGCAAACATAACAGGCATCTAATTCTGGAGTATGACAGTGTTGGCATAATTAGAATTTAAGGGCTGGGCACAGTGGCTCACACCTGTAGTCCCAGCACTTTGGAAGGCTGAAGCAGGTGGATCGCTTGAGCCCAGGAGTTCTCCACCAGCCTGGGCAACATGGAAAAACCCCATCTCTACAAAAAATACAAAAATTAGCTGGACGTGGTAGCACACACCTGTAGTCCCAGCTACTAGGTGGGAGGATCACTTGAACCCAAAGGTTGAGGCTGCAGTGAGCCTTATCACGCCACTGTACTCCAGCCTGGGCAACAGAGATCCTATCTCAAAAACAAAAGTGTGAGAGATAGATGAAACAAGACTGGCAAAATGTTGATGTCTGTAGAAGTTCAGAGGAGGGAACAATGGCTTCCGTCAGAAACAGGAAACAGAAAAAGGAAGTAATATTTCATATTAATAAATCCCTGTAATGTAAAAGTTGGAGATTATCCTCCTCATTTTATAGGCAAGGGAAACTGAGGTCACTTTGCTAGTGAATGGCAATATAAAGACTTGAGCATCAATTCAGGACTTTGAAATCCCTCCTTTTGCCAGCACACCACACAGACTGCTTAAATATGTCATCTCATATTCTATTTCAGTGAAAATGAAGAAGAGTTGCTTTACTACTTAAAGGAAACTTATTTGTAATTCCTGTATCTTTCACCTTTCCTAAAGGATCTCATTTCCACCTTTTAGCAACTATTTTGAATACTTACTGACTTATGCTGTTTTCATTATATCTCATCTATGTTCATGAGTCACCCATGGCTTGCCCCCACTTTAGTATGGTAGAATAAATAAGAAATGTTTCGGCTGGGCATGGTGGCTCATGCCTGTAATCCCAGCACTTTAGGAAGTCGAGGCGAGTGGATCCCCTGAGGTCAGGAGTTCCAGCCCGGCCTGACCAACAAGGTGAAACCCTGTCTCTACTAAATACAAAAAAATTAGCTGGGTGTGGTGGTGCATGCCTGTAATCCCAGCTACTTGGGAGGCCGAGGCAGGAGAATCGCTTGAACCCAGGAGGCAGAGGTTGCAGTCAGCCGAGATTGAGCCATTGCACTCCAGCCTGGGCAACAAGAGCAAAACTCTGTCTCAAAAAAAAAAAAAAAAGTTTCTTTTTGCAATGATTCTTAAAGCAAAATATGCTAAAAAGGCATGTGCACACACACACACACACACGTGCGTGCACACAAAGTTTCTTTTAATGTACTTAAGTAAAGTATTTCCCTTTTTAACTATTTAGCAGTTAATTTATGGCCTATACTCTGTCCACTGCCCCCATCAGATCTCTTTTTCTGCAGTGTTAAGTATAGCCAAGCTTAACTCTTCTAGTGGGGCTTCTTGTTCCATGCTACCATGAAATATACCACCCTTATTTCTACAAATTTCATCTGGAGTTGATCTTTTTCTAAAATAAAATATGCTAGAAAGGCTAGTGAAATGAATATTTATTTATTCAGTAAATATTTATTAAGTGCTAATTCTAGGTTAGGTACTATGCTAAGGGCTGGGAGTACAAAGATAAAAGCAGTAGCTAGGGGGCAGTATAGCATAATAGCAATTAAGAGTAAGGGCTCCCCGCCAGCATGGTGGCTCACGTCTGTAATCCCAGCACTTTGGGAGGCTGAGGCAGGCGGATCACCTGAGATCAGGAGTTCAAGACCAGCCTGGCCAACATGGCGAAACCCCATCTCTACTAAAAATACAAAAATTAGCTGGGCGTAGTGCTGCGTGCCTGTAATCCCAGCTACTTGGGAGGCTGAGGCAGGAGAATCACTTGAACCTGGGAGGTGGAGGCTGCAGGGAGGCGGAGGCTGCAGTGAGCCAAGATCACGCCATTGCACTCCAGCCTGGGCAACAACAGCGAAACTTTGTCTCAAAAAAAAAAAAAAAAATGTGGGCTCCCTTGTCTGGGGTTAAATGGCCAGCCCTGCCACTCACTAGTTCAACGATTTTAGTTAGGCAGATTGCTTAATCTCTCTGAGCTTCAGTTTCCTCATCTGTAAATGGGGATAACAACAATACAGACAGTCCCCGACTTAAGATGGTTTGATTTAAAATTTTTTGACTTCACGGTGTGAAAACAATATGCATTCAGTAGAAACCATACTTGAATTTTGAATTTTGATCTTTTCCCAGACTAGCAATATGTGGTACAATACTCTTCCATGAGAGATTCAACATGTTATTATAAAATAATACATTTTATTATTTATTATTTAGGCTTTATGATCAATGATTTTGCCCAACTGTAGGCTAATGTAATTGTTCTGGACATGTTTAAGATAGGCAAGGCTGAGCTATGATGTTTGGTAGGTTAGGTGTATTAAATGCATTTTCGACTTAGGATATCTTCAACTTCTGATGAGTTTATCAGGATGTAGTCCCATCCTAAATGAAGGAGCATCTGTACCTACCTGTCTAGGTATGCTGTGAGTTAACTGAAACCACGCACAGGTAGACTGCTTAACACAGTGCTTAGCACATGAGAAGTGCTATAAATGTTAGCTCTTCCTATTCCCCTGTATGGTTCATATAGGAAGGATAGTGGAAGAAGGAATTTTATCTGACTGAGGGTGAGCATTTTTTGTTGGTTTTTTTGTTTGTTTGTTTTGAGATGGGATTTCATTCTGTCACCCAGGTTGGAGTGCAGTGGCACCATCTTGGCTCCCTGCAACCTCTGCCTGCCAGGCGAGGGTGAGTGTTTTAAGGAAGAGTTTGCAGATACAGAAACACTTGACCACATCCTTGAAAAATGAGTTCAAGTTTGTTGAGGCAAAGTAGGCAGAAGAATGATTCCAAGGATAAAGGCCTGGTTCCATTCTTCAACGTGGGACATATTTGAAAAGCGTCTTCCATCTCTCAAGCTCCCTAGGGGTTGGGTGAGGTGAGATCAGAAGAGATACGTATGGCAGCTGTATCACTGCTCATATCCTTCCTCCGCCCATTCCTATCCACTAGGGTTGAACACAAAAGCACACCCCTACTTTACCCTACCCGACAAAAAACTTCTTGCCCACAAAACTCCCTCTCAGAGTCTTTTTCTCAAGGAATCTAACCTAAGACATCATGAATGATACTAACTGTAATTTGCAATAGAAAAATACCATTTATGGCCGGGCGCGGTAGCTCACGCGTGTAATCCCAGCACTTTGGGAGGCTGAGCCAGGGGGATCGCGAGGTCAGGAAACTGAGACCATCCTGGCTAACACGCTGAAAACCCATCGCTACTAAAAATACAAATAATTAGCCAGACATCGTGGCACACGCCTGTAGTCCCAGCTACTGGGGAGGCTGAGGCAGAAGAATCGCTTGAACCCAGGAGGCGGAGGTTGCAGTGAGCTGAGATTGCGCCACTGCACTCCAGCCTGGGCGACACAGCAAGACTCCATCTCAGAAAAAAAAAGAAAGAAAAATATCATTTATGTATATAATGTAGAAACCTGGCTATGAAGGTCTAGCTAGGGGAAATACACATTAATTTATTCATTAAACCATCACAATGCATTTGTCCAACATTGTATTAAATAATATTCTGTATTTCCTTATATCTAAGTCTTTATTGTGCATATAATCTTGGATAGACACACTTAATGTTTTAAATACAGAGAAACTTCAGATATGCAAGTAATATGATGAATCCTCATATACCCATTTTCCAACATCAACAGTTATCAAGTAGTAACTAACCTTTTATTTATTTATTTTTTTTTGTGATGGAGTTTCGCTCTGTCACCCAGGCTGGAGTGCAGTAGTGCAATCTCGGCTCACTGCAAACACTGGCCTCCCAGATTCAAGCGATTCTCCTGCCTCAGCCTCCCGAGTAGCTGGGACTTCAGGCACGTGCCACCACACCCAGCTCATTTTTTTACTTTGAGTAGAGACGGGGTTTTGCCATGTTGGCCAGGCTGGTCTCAAACTCCTGACCTCAAGGGATCCACTCGCCTCAGATAACTAACCTTTTTAATCTATATCCCTACCCTCACCCTCACATTGCCCCTTCTGTGTTACTTTGAAGCAAATTCCAGACTTCATACTACATCAATACACATTTTAAAAATACATCTCCAACAGATAAGAACCCTTTTATTAACAAAACATACCATTAACTTATCTAAAAATTAATGAGAATTTTTGAAGTCACTAGTATTAAGATATGTCTTTGTTCGTGTCAGTATTTAAACTTTCAATCACCTTATGAATTTTTTAAAATTTTGTTTGTTTGAATCAAAGCTCAAGTAAGATCCACACGTGGAAATTAATGTCTCTTAAATCTTTTTTTATTTTGTAAGTTCCTTTTCCATTATTTTTTCTTGCAGTGTATTTGTTGAAGAAACCACACCATTTTTACTGTAGTATTTCTACAGTATGGATTTTGCTAATTGTTTCTCTGTATGGATTTTGCTAATTGATACATGTTTAACATGTATCTCTGCCCTCCATTTTTTGTTTTTTGTTGTTGTTGTTGTTGTTGTTGTTGAGACGGAGTCTTGCTCTGTTGCCCAGGTGGAGTGCAGTGATGCCATCTCCGCTCACTGCAACCTCCACCTCCTGGGCTTAAGCAATTCTCCTGCCACAGCCTCCTGGGTAGCTAGGATTACAGGCGCCCGCCACCACGCCCAGCTAATTTTTATATTTTTAGTGGAGAGGCGGTTTCACCACGTTGGCCAGGCTGGTTTCGAACTCCTGACCTCAAGTGATTCTGGCTGCCTTGGCCTCCCAAGGTGCTGGGATTACAGATATGAGCCACCACGCCAGGCCTGTCTGTGTTTTGTGTAAATAAGTACTTGGATCCAGAGGCTGGATCATTCATGTGATTTTTTTCATGTTTTTCCATCGAGAAGGCACAAAATATCTGGTTCTCTTTCCTCTCATTTTTCTTAGTTAAATACTTAAAAATTCTTCCTCCCAAGAAGTTACAATTAGCATAACTTGGGCTGCAAGTTAAGAATTGCAGCTGGTATATAATTGGTCCACCATAGGACAACTGATTTAAGAAACCCTGAAATTAATCTAGTCCTACTGTTACCATGCTATCATTTGTCACCATTATCTTATTGTTCATCAGGTATTGCTAAGTACTGATCATGGCATCCAGGACTGGGCTAGGAACCATGTTATAATAACTGGAACCATTTATTCAGTTCTTGCTGTAGGCCAACTACTTCATTTCAGATATTTCTAATCATCATAACAACCTCACAGTGCAAATTTTAATATCCCCATTTTATAGAAGAAAACTAACTTCAGGAAGATAAAATGACTTTCCTAAGTCCATAAGGAAATATCTAAGGCAAATGGCAAAAGCAGAGGTGGCATGTAACCCAGATATGTCTGGTGCCCAAGGCGTGTCTGCTTTTTCCCTCTAACTCCCAGTCCTTTGAAAATACAACTAAATTACAAGAAGAATCCCTGCCTTCAGTGGGATTATGTCTGTTTAGGAGAAAGAGGTTAAAGTACTAAAACAACTAAGGAATGTCAGATAAGAAAGCAGTATGTAGAACATGAACAATGAAAATGTGTGCATTTTGCATGTGGTGACTGCTATAAATGAGCAATAAGGAGAAGGGGACATCAATGTTGATTGAAGTTCCTGAAGGAGCCTTCATCAAGCAATGCAGAAATCATTGCAAATATAAAAGCTTCACCAATGAGCAAAGGGGTCCTTTGCACAAGCATTCTCTCCCTTGGGATCCATGTCACACTGACACAAAGATTTTGTCACCATGGCAACTGGTCATTGGACCAATGAAATAATCAGTTGTCATGGTAACATGATCTCCATCTTACTCCCACCAGGCACCTGTTCTAAATCAGCACATCCTCCAACAACCTCAAACCACCTCAATGCTCCTTTCTTCTTTCCCTTAGTCACCTTGCTATCCCCAGCCACCTATGATGGCACCCCTAAATTTATGTTTAGATGGATATATGAGACTGTTAAAAAGCCAGAGCAAATGAAAGTGACTTTGTAGTATAGAGCTGCACTTCAGAGAGGAGGGAAAACCTCTCAAATATAAGAGTTGAATGAGCCAGAGCACTGAAGAAGAGCGTTTGAAATTTTCATCCCTACATTTCCCTAAGGAAAATTCCTTTGGATTTTGAGACATTGCACTATCTTGACTATCCTCCTATGTCTGTTTATTTATTTCTTTCTTTTCTTTTTTTTTTTTTTAAGACGTCTTGCTCGTCACCCAGGCTGCAGTGCAGTGGCACCATCTCAGCTCACTGCAACCTCCACCTTCCGGGTTCAAGTGATACTCCTGCCTCAGCGTCCTGAATAGCTGGGATTACAGGTGCATGCCACCACGCCCGGCTACTTTTGTATTTTTAGTAGAGATGGGGTTTCGCCATGTTGGTCAGGCTGGTCTCGAACTCCTGACCTCAGGTGATCCGCCCACCTCTGTCTCCCAAAGTGCTGGGATTACAGGCGTGAGCCACTGTGTCCGGCCCTGTCTATTTCTTTATTGGCTCCTTTTCCTTCTCCCATCTCCTAAATGCAGGTGTCTCTCAAAGCTCCACCCTTTGTATCTGCTCTTTCTCTAAACTGCACTGCCCAGTACCATAGCCACTAGCCACATGATAGCTATTGAGCCCATGAAATTATTTATAGACATGCTGAACTGAGATGTGCTGTAAGTGTAAAATGCATATCAGATTGTAAAGATTTTGTGTAAAAATGTAAAATATCTAATAATTTTATATTAATTACATGTTGAAAAAACAATTTGGATATGTTTAGTACAATAAAATACATAATTAAAATTTAATTTCACTTGTTAATTTTTTTAGATTTTTAATATGGTTGCTGAAAATTTTAAATTGCATGTGTAGCTTGCATTCACAGCTTGTGTTATATTTCCATCTGACAGCACTGATCTAAATGTTTTTCCTAAAAACATCTCACCCATGCTCTAGGTGTCAAATATCCCCTTTATGAAATGATTTTAAGGTTCCAAATCCCGGCCTGTTTTCTGAGATTCCAACCCACATTTCCACTGTCCTGCTGGCCTTTCACAGACAGGCACTGGCTCTTCAGCTCAACATGAGCAAAGCTATGAGCTTTCCTTCCAAATCTGTTTTTTATCCTGGTTGGCTTTATTAATCTTTTGTGTTAGTTCTTATTGCTGTTGTAACAACTTACCACAAACTTAATGGCTTAAAATAACATAAATGTATTATTTTACAGCTCTGGAGGTCAGCAGCCTGAAATAGGTTCCACTGGGCTAAAAGCAAGGTTTTGCAGAAGCTGCATTCCTCTGGAGGTTCTAGGAGACAATCTATTTCCTTGATTTATTCAACTTCTAGGAGCTGCCAGCATTCTTTGGCTCATAGCCCCCTTCCATCTTCAAAGCCAGCAATGGTCGAGTCTCTCTCATGTCACATCACTCTGACACTCACTCTCCTGCCTCCCTCTTTTATTTCTAAGGACCATTGTGATTGCATTGGGCCAATACAGACAATACAGGATAATCTCTCCATCTCAAGATCAGCTGATTAGCAACCTTAAACTTCATCTTCACTCTTAATTCTCCCTTTCCATGTAAATTAATATATTCACAGGTTCCAAGGATTAGGGGATGGACATCTCACATGAAAGGGCTGGACAGAAAAGGAGAATCTGTGTGCAAGTCCAGCAAGAAAAGAAATGATCATCAGAACAGGTGAGATGGGGTAGCTCTCATTGCTTTTAAAGTGGATTGCTGAAACTAATAGAGATCAGTTAAAGGGGCTGGCTGGGATGGACACCAATGCTCTAACCTCCCACTTAGTTCACTGCAAAATCTACCTTCTCCAAAACTCCTTTCCTGATTACTCCTCTCCCCAAGTTACACTTTCCCTCCATGATATGTGATAACTTTTTTATTTCCCTGGACATCTGTCTTACTCTGTTTTGTATTTTGATGAGATATTTAAGCACTTGATCTTAACCTGTCTACTAGGTTGGGAAATATTTTGTGAATAGAAACTGCTTGATTCACCTTTGTGTTTAGCAATGATGCCTAACATGGTACTTAATATATAGTAGTTTCTCCATAACTATTTCTTGAATTTAGTTGAATAGAAACAAATCATGTTGGCATAGAGTGGGTATGTCGCCACAATCACTAATTTCCCTAAACAGTGGACACTTTCTAGTTGACTTCCACTTAACTGATACTCTTCCTACTATCTTAAAAGAACCATCAGTGTGAAACCTTATAGGTAATGGGCTGTTGTGCACTTGAGTTTCATGCTCATCCGAAGTCAGTTGTATTTTATTTAATAACCTATTGACATCATGTGTAGTTGATATTCTAACTAATTTATTTAATGTAGTTATATAGACCAATGTACTATAAATGTCAAAAGAATGAGGTTGTTTCTATAAAGACTGTGCTGATTATCCTAGAAATGCAAGGAAGTGCAGCATCCTAAAATCTACTGATGTAGTATACCACTTTAACAGATTAAAAGAGGAAAAACTATGACCTTTCAATAAATACAGAAAAGGCATCAACATTTAACACTCATTCATGGTTTTAAAAAATCTTTAGAACTGGAATTAAAAGTCTAGTTATGGTCCTTATATAAAGATAATATGATTGATTACATACAAAGCCCCAGAAGCCCCAGAATAATCTATAGAATAGAATCTTTTTTTTTTTTTTTTGAGATGGAGTCTTGCTCTGTCGCCCAGGCTGGAGTGCAGTGGCACGATCTCGGCTCACTGTAACCTCCGCCTCCTGGATTTCAAGCGATTCTCCTGCCTCAGCCTCCTGAGTAGCTGGGATTACAGGCATGCGCCACCATGCCTGGCTAATTTTTGTATTTTTAGTAGAGACAGGGTTTCACCATGTTGGTCAGACTGGTCTTGAACTCCTCACCTCAGGTGATCCGCCCACCTCAGCCTCCCAGAGTGCTGTGCTGGGATTCCAGGCTTGAGCCACCACGCCCGAGCTAGAATAGAATCTATTAAAGCTAGTAAGGAAGTTTAGCAGTTTGCCATATTCAAGACCAATAAAGAAATCAATAGCCTTTCTTTTTTCTTTTCTCTTTCTTTATTTGTTTTAGAGACAGGGGTCTCACTCTGTTGCCCAGGCTGGAGTGCAGTGGCTACTCACAGGTGCGATCACTGTGTACTACAGCCTCAAACTCCTGAGCTGAAGTGATCCTCCTGCGTCAGCCTCCAGAGGAGCTCAGACTACAGCTATATGCCACCATGCCTGGCTCAATAGGCTTTCAATATCAATAAATAATTAAAACCTGTATTAGAAATGAAGAGCTCATCCACAATACTGATACGAATAAAAAGATTATTAGAAATCAACCTGACAAACATTATGTAAGATCGTTGTGAAGAAAATTCCAAAATTGAAGAACAAATACAAATACATACACAGATCTGAATAAATGAACATATCCACCAGGTTCATGAGTTCGATATCATAAAGATGTAAATTCTTCCCTAATTTGTCCATAAATTCAATATAATTCTAAATTAAATCCAGCTATGACTTTTTTTTTTTTTTTTTGAGACGGAGTCTCGCTTTGTCGCCCAGGCTGGAGTGCAATGGCGCAGTCTCGGCTCACTGCAAGCTCCGCCTCCCGGATTCACGCCATTCTCCTGCCTCAGCCTCTCCGAGGAGCTGGGACTACAGGCGCCCGCCACCACACTCGGCTAATTTTTTTGTATTTTTAGTAGAGACGGGGTTTCACCGTGGTCTCGATCAGCTATGACTTTTTATGGAACTAAACAGTCTGATCTTAGGATTCATTTGGAAGTAGAAAAGGACAAGAAAATTTTGAAGATGCAGAACAACATAGAAAGACTGTGCCCCACATATCAACTTATTTTATTTTATTTATTTGTATTTTGAGACTGAGTCTTGCTCTGTCGCCCAGGCTGGAGGACAGTGGTGCAATCTCGGCTCACTGCAACCTCCACTTCCTGGGTTCAAGTGATTCTTGTGCTTTAGCCTCCAGAGTAGCTGAGATTACAGGCATGCGCCAGCATGCCCGGCTAATTTTTGTGTTTTTAGTAGAGACAGGATTTTGCCATGTTGGCCAGGCTGGTCTTGAATTCCTGACCTCAGGTGATCTGCCCTCCTCGGCCTCCCAAAGTGCTGGGATTACAGGCATGAGCCACCGTGCCCAGCCTTATTTTAAAGTTATAAGATTTAAGATAGTATGATATTAGCTTAGGGATAGACAAATTGTTGAATGGAATAGAAAAGAGACCCTAGAAAGAAGTCCATGAATATACACAGACTTGACATGCTCAAAGGTGGTATTACAAATGTAGAGGGAAGGAATGAATTAGTCAATAAATGGAAAATTCATTGTTCTAAAGGACCAAAATAATAACACCTGCCCCCTGGGGAGCCCCAGGTGCTGCTGACATTCCTTCATCTCCCAACACTTCTCAATCTCCCCATAGAGTGAGAGCCTGGCTTTGGCATGGCCTCCATTGCTCTCAGTACATCAGAAGACACAATGACTCTGGTGCCCAGGTCCCACCCTACCAGACTCATAGAGAGTCTTCCCATCCCCATCAATCTCAGATAAAGCATCAAGCACCATATAACAGCACTGAAGACTGGTTTGCCAACTGGTTACACAGAGAAGCTGTGTAACACAGCCCAGAAGTTAACTAACTCCTCATAGAGCAAACTTCAACCAAGAACAAACAGAAGTGGAGCCAGAAAATAAATTATTTGCCCTTTCTCCTGTCTCTGATGCACAATTCTGAGGTGTAGCATTTCCGTGAAACCTATCTGGAAGATATCCTGGGTAACCAAGCCACAGGCTGAATTTCCTTAGGAAGCTGTGCCCAGCTTCTAACATGGTATCCTGCATTTGCTTTCTTTTCTTCCATGCCTTATTTCCCTTTTCCCCGCTCTTGTTGGCCTGGGATTGCCCCTCTCAATACCTTAGCATGGAGGTGGTATTTCAGGTTCTGTTTTTCAGAGAACCTGGGTAAGATAGTTGCGTGTGTAGAAAAAAAGAAAGTTAGGTCTCTATGCCACACCATATCCAAAACCATATCTAAGAGGAATAAAAACCTAAATATGTAAAATAAAGCTTTAAAACATTTTGAAGAGAATGTAGAAAAACCTTTCTCTCAGAATAGGAAATGTTTTTTTAAAACAAAAAAAGCATAAACTATGAAAGAAAAGTTTGATACATGTGATTACCTATAATTTAAAACATGTATTTAACAAAAGATGATATGAAACAGATGGATTACATGCTGCACTCTGAGAGAAGATATTTGTAATTCATTTAATTGACAAGAAAAGGTATGCCGTATTTATTTATGTATTTATGAGATGGAGTCTCGCTCTGTCGCCCAGCTGGAGTGCAATGGTGCGATCTCAGCTCACTGCAGCCTCCGCCTCCCCGGTTCAAGCGATTTTCCTGTCTCAGCCTCCCAAGTAGCTGGGATTACAGGCACGTGCCACCACGCCCGGCTAATTTTTGTAATTTTAGTAGAGACAGAGTTTCATTATGTTGGCCAGGCTGGTCTCAAACGCCTGACCTCGTGATCCGCCCGCCTCAGCCTCTCAAAGTGCTGGGATTACAGGCATGAGGCAACACGCCCGGCAGGTATGCCGAATTTATAACAAAATTCCTACAAATCAAGAATACAAGATAAAGAGCAGAAAAAATGGGTAAAGAACAGAAACTGGGAATTCCTAGAAGAGGACTTCCAGATGGCCAATAAACATATAAAAGATAATGAACCTCATTATTGATTAAACAAACCATTTGGGATACCATTTCGCACCCTCTAATTGGAAAAAATCTTAAGAGAATAATACCAGTGTTGGGCCACGCTCAGTGGCTCACGCCTGTAATCCCAGCACTTTGAGAGGCCGAGGCGGGCGGATCACGAGGTCAGGAGATCGAGACCATCCTGGCTAACACAGTGAAACCCCGTCTCTACTAAAAATGCAAAAAATTAGCCAGGCATGGTGGTGGGCGCCTGTAGTCCCAGCTCCTCGGGAGGCTGAGGCAGGAGAATGGCGTGAACCTGGGAGGCGGAGCTTGCAGTGAGCGCCAAGATCGCGCCACTGCACTCCAGTCTGGGGGACAGAGTGAGACTCCGTCTCAAAAAAAAAAAAAAAAAAGAGAATAATACCAGTGTTGGATATAGAGCAACAAACTCTCATACACTGCTGGTGAGAGTGTCAATTGTAATAACTTATTAGAAAATGACAGTGTATTTGTGAATGTGAAGATGTGCATGAGCTTTGACTCAGAAATTCCATGTCTTGTTATATTTGCCAGGGTAGAGAAGGACGCATCTGTATACAAGGAGATGTATATAAAAATGATAATTGCAGTGTTGTTTGTAATAGAAAATATTGGCAACAACTCAGATATTCAACAAGAGAAAATATAAATAAGTTTTAGTATATTCACAAAGTAGAATATTATGCAGCGGTTCAAATGAATTAACCAGAGCTGCATACATCAACAAGGATAAGTCAAACACATAATGATGAGAGAAAAAAAAGTCAAGTTGCGGAATAATGCATACAGTATACCATTTATATATAGATTAAAATTATGTGGCCAGGCGCAGTGGCTCACGCCTGTAATCCCAGCACTTTGGGAGGCTGAGGCAGGCGGATCACAAGGACAAAGTGTATTGAGAGCATCCTGGCCAATATAGTGAAACCCCATCTCTACTAAAAATACAAAAATTAGCTGGGCATGGTGGTGCGTGCCTGTAGTCCCAGGTACTCGGGAGGCTGAGGCAGGAGAATTGCTTGAAGAGAGGCAGAGGTTGCAGTGAGCTGAGATCGAACCACTGCACTCCAGCCTGGCGACAGAGTGAGACTCTGTCTCAAAAAAAAAACATATATATGTATATATATATATATACGTAAAACAAAGTCATATATTTATGACACACATATTTTGAGTATAAGAACACACATAGGAAAACTAAACACAGGATTCAGGATAGTTGTTATGGATGGGAGAGAGGGACAGAAATGAGATCAGCATGGAGTGTACAAAAGATTTCACTTCTACCTGAAATGTTTATTCTTTTTTGAAAAATCTCAAGTATGACAAAATGTTAGCATTCATGTAGCTGGGTGTAAGAACAGGTGTCCTTTCTGTTTTTCTCTTTGTATGTTTGCAACATTCATTAATTTCTTAACTTTGCACCATTTCATTAAATTTTTTTTAACTAAGTAGAATGCTTTTGAAGGAGTGAAGAATGTGCCGTCCCAAAATATGCCATATTGGTATATTTATTATTTCAAGTTGAAAACATTGCAGACAAGGCGCAGTGGCTCACACCTGCAGTCCAAGCACTTTGGGAGGCCAAGGTGAGTGGATCGTTTGAGCCCTGGAGATCGAGACCAGCCTGGGTAACATAGTGAGACCCCATCTCTACAAAAAATATGAAAATTAGCCTGGTGTGGGAACACGTGCCTGTAGTACCAACTACTCAGGAGGCTGAGGTTGGAGAATCACTTGATCCCGGGAGGTCAAGGCTGCAGTGAGCTGTGATTGTACCACTGCACTCTAGCCTGGGTGACAGAGCAAGAAACTGTCTCAAGACAAAAAAAAAGAAAACAAAACAAAAATCACAGCAAGACCCCATCTTTACAAAATAAAAACTTTTTGTTTTGTTTTGTTTTTTTGAGAGAGAGTTTCACTCTTATTGCCCAGGCTGGAGTGCAATGGCGCAATTTCAGCACACTAGAACCTCCGCCTCCCAGGTTCAACCAATTCTTCTGCCTCAGCCTCCCAAGTAGCTGGGATTACAGTTTTGTGCCACCATTCCCAGCTAATTTTGTATTTTTAGTAGAGATGGGGTTTCACTATGTTGGCCAGGCTGGTTTCGAACTCCTGACTTTAGGTGATCCACCTGCCTCAGCCTCCCAAAGTACTGGGATTACAGGGATGAGCCACTGCACCTGGCCAAAACATTTTTTAAAAAAGAAAACATTGGAGAAATTGTAGTTTCAGAAAGGGCGAGAGCTGACCATTTTCTTCCTGCATGTAGCCAGATTCCTCTGGGAGGGGTACCCTCTCTATACCAGAGCAAGGAAATAGCCCTTATCACTAGAAACTTGGAATTGAAGGCTGCGATGGGCCTGAATAAACATACCTAATGAAGTTACCCTTAGCTTTTACCTGTATTACACCCCGCCGTGTATTTCCTAACGACTCCCCTAGAAAATTTTACTGCCCTAGCCAGATTTTATTTTCTCTCAGGTTTAGGAAACATTCTTGTTAAATAGTTTCAAGCTCTCTTGAGAGATCAGCAGATATTCAAACATATTTCTCTCTTGGAGCACAGTTCTGGGTCATTTCTTTTCAAGTTTATTGCTCTTTGTCTAAAAAGTATGAAAGTATCTTGCTTCAGACTTCACTCATAAAGATCCCCATGTATATGTAAAACTAATACAATTTGTATACTTTTATTCATCTGCTTGGTGTCAATTTGGTTTGCAGATTCATCCGAAGAGCCCACTAGGAGCTAGAAGGGGGATTGGCTGTGATCTATGGCTCCCCTATTCATTGGAAAGACTCAGTGAAGACTGAAGACTGACTGAGTTGCTAAAAAAAAAAAAAAAAAAAGCAAAAACGACTGTTGAAATAAATGTAAGCAAAACAACTATAGAGTTGGGTAAATAATTTTAAGTAAAGTCCTACACATAGATCTCTTCCCAGGTGTGTTTAAGTTCTTGCACATTAAAGAAACCCAAACTGAAGAATCATAAAAATGCATATTGTGAGTGGTTTGTTCAAGAATGATAATACAGAGTTCCAATCAGTGGACTGTTGTACAAAGAAAAACAAGCTTGCCTCACATTTGAAGGCCTGTGAATGGATGTATATAAATGGGTTTGAACTTAAAATATTTAAAATAAGTACAGATCATATTTTATGATTCCCTGCTTTAATGGAATGGTTCCATTTCTAGACTGATCGCATTGGATAAATCGCCTTTGTGATAGTCATTCTGTCTCTTAACACAGATTAAAGGCCCTTATGTTATTCATTGACCTTGGTGCTGATGGTTTTCTGGAGGACTAAGTGAATCAGAAGAGGTGGGGTACAAACATCCTAGGCAGAAGAAAAACAGGGAGCAAATTCAACAAAACATGGACATGGAATAGAGCATCAATTTCTTCTACTGGAGGGTATAGCAGGAGGGGAGTGGGAAAGTTGAGAAAACAAGTTATGGTAAAAGAAAAAAAAAGAGGCAGTTGAATTTAGTTTAGTCTCCATTTTCACATACTGGTTCTCTAAGATTTGTTAGATAGTTTCAAGCTTTCTGGGATTGGCAGATATTCAAAGCTAAGTATTTCTCTCTTAGGACACATTTACAGATTCTGCAGAAGACCCAGTAGGAAGATTCTGTTGTACCTTATATAATTCAGGTGATACCATCTTCCTTTCATTGGCTACTCTCATCTCAGCCTCTGTTTTTTGGTGGTCCAGTCTACACTGGGTCTTTCTGTTAGGAGTTCCATGGCTCTTCCAGACAACTCTCTTAGGCAAGATTTTAAAGGGTTTAAGCCAGCTCTCCTTCCAAAGAAACCTTCCACCCTGACAAACTCTTGGAGTGCAGGCCACTTGATATAATCATTTATTTGACCTTCACCCCTGTAGTTGGAACAGCTAGCTAGTCCACCACTGCCTTTCACGTGTCCTAGGCAAGAGTTAGATATTGGTCCACTGCATCCCATTACCTGCAGGAGTTACATATCAAGGTCTCCAGGTGGTCCCATTGAAATGGCTCCCCCTTGGCTTAAGAATAAGAAAGTATCACCCAACCCTGCTTATTGGGAGAGAGGGAGGAGAGATCCTCACAAGCTATGTCTCTCCAGAAAAGTCCTCTTCGAAGAAGCCCTATAGCAACATCTCTTTACCTCCCTGAGGATGAGGGGCTTGAGAACTGTGCAACTGGTTTTTGATTATCTACTTTGAAACTCCCACAGAAGGGTGTGCTGACAACTTTGCCATCTAATATCTACTGCCTTAGGGTTTCTGGTGGAAACTTCCTATTTGAAATCTATTACACTTACATTTGTGGACTAAACAATACTTGGATGTGATGTATTATTCTTTTACTATCCTAATGGATTAAATTTACCAGTGTTTTATTTAAGATTTTGGAATCTATGTTTATAAATGAAATTGACCTATACATGTGCTTTTTTTGTACAGACCTTGTGTCATGTAGCAGGACAGAAATTTGCATACTATGACTCAGATGTGCGAAAGAATGTTAACATTTGTTATTTTCTGTAATGACTCCTATTTTAGACTCAAGCCTCAATTCCTACTAATAGCAGGGGGAAATTTTTAAATTGTGTTTATGTCTCTGTGAGTTTAAATAGAATTTAATTCATTCAAAATTCACACTCCCGGCTGAGTGTGGTGGCTCACACCTGTAATCCCAGCACTTTGGGAGGCCAAGGTAGGTGGATCATTTGAGGCCAGGAGTTCGAGACGAGCCTGGCCAACATGGTGAAACCCTGTCTCTACTAAAAACACAAAATAAATTAGCCAGGTGGTAGTGGCACATACCTGTAATCCCAGCTACTCAGGAGGCTGAGGCAGGAAAATCACTTGAGCCTGGGAATTGGAGGTTACAGTGAGCTGAGGTCATGCCACTGCACTCCAGTCTGGGCGACAGAATGAGACCCTATCTCAAAAATAAATAAATAAAATTAACACTCCCTGCTGGCTGTTTTCTCCCCTCATAAAAGCACACTGTCCCGTGGCCTTCCCTGAGATGCCCCTTGTCTCATTGTTGAAGCTGACGGAGGGAAGCCTGGCTGTATCTTATCTTTTGCAGCATCATTTTGCTGCCTGTTACTGAGATTCTTCATTCCTGCATTCTGTGCTCTGCTTATGCAACCCAAGGCTTCCTGCAGCCAAGTGGTTCCCCTCAGCACCATCTGTCCCCTGAGGAATCCAAGGAACTCTTGACTGCTTTCTCCTTAACATGATGTACTGGTGGGATCCTGGGAGGCTGCTCTCAGACTTCTCCCTCATCCGTTGCTACCTGAGTCATACTGAACATGGTACCAACCCCAATACAGGGTTGTTCCGAAGAACCTGCATCGTCTGAAACAAAATCTGGAAAGTGGGCATGAGCCATGTTTTGGAATTTCACCAGATCTGTATCCCCAAATCACTTATTTCTGGCCTCCCACTCCTTTGTCTCTCACACACTCTGCTTTTCCCAATTATCAGAAGAACTTTCTGCTTTCCCTTCCTGTCTCTCAGGAATTCCTCTACCAAATACCCTTTTCCTTCCTACATGGCATTAGCCCTCCCCTACTTTGATTCAATAACAGTACAGGCAAGGGAGCAGCAGGGAAATAAGTGAGATTATTAAGAGAAAATGCAGCCAGGCATGGTGGCTCACATCTGTAATCCCAGCACTTTGGGAGGCCAAGGTGGGTGGATCTCTTAAGTCCAGGAGTTTGAGACCAGCCTCAGCAACATGACGAAACCCTGTAACTACTAAGAATACAAAAAGTTTGCCAGGTGTGGTGGCACACACCTGTAGTACCAGCTACTTGGGAGGCTGAGGTGGAAGAATCACCTGAGCCCAGGAAGTTGAGGCTGCAGTGAGGAATGATAGCACCACTGGGTGACAGGAGTGAGACCCTGACTCCAAAAAGAGAGACAGAGAGAGAGAGAGAGAGAGAGAGAGAGAGAGAGAGAATATGCATTAGGGTATTTTCTACAAACACTTCAACTAGCTTACTTACATTTAAGTCCAAGATATTTATTGTTCTTATGCTTTTGCTGCTAAATCAAGGACTGACTTGCACGTAATATTTCTCTATTATACTGGTGGGGTAGCACACTGCCTATTTCCTCCAAGTGATTTAATCAGCTTCTTGAAACCCATACTAATAACTATTACATGTAATACATTTCCCTTTCCCTTGCAGATAAAAGTGGCCAACTAGACGTAAGCAGAAGTCACTGGGTAGGCTTCCTGGAACACTGTCATTATTGCCCTTCTTCCCTTTGTCCTTTCTGTTGCTTGGAAGGCAGATGAGGTGGCTAGAGCTTCAAAAGCCATATTGGACCAAGAGTAACCTAGAACATGAAGGTGTGTGCCAAAGATGGCAGAGCACATGGAAAGGGGAGATCCTGGATGCTTAATGACCAAGAAGCAGCCACACCAACCCTGAACTGCCTAACTCGGCTCTTCTTTATTCTGAGGAAGAAATATGCCTCTTTGTATTTAAGTTGCTTTAATTAGTATCTTCTGCAAACAACCACATGTAATTTCTTACAAATTATTCAGTTAAGTGATGTATTCAGTCATACAACTAGGTCGGCCACTTATAATCCCAGCACTTTGGAAGGCTGAGGTGGAAGGACCACTTGAGGCCAGGAGTTGGAGACCAGCCTGAGCAACACAGTGAGATCCCAGCCCTACAAAAAATTTAAAAATGAGCAGGGCATGGTGGTGCATGCCTGAAGTCCAAGCTACTTGGGAAGTTGAGGCAGAAGGATCACTTGAGCCCAAGAGGTTGAGACTGCAGTGATCTATGATTGTGTCACTGTACTCCAGCCTAGGTGACAGAGTGAGACCCTGTCAAAAGAAAGAGAGAAAAAGAAAAAAGAAAGAGAGAAAGACAGAGAGGGAGAGAGAGAGGGAGGGAAGGAAGGAAGGAAGGGAGGGAGGGGAATTTTAAGAAAACTAACAAAGTCATACAACTAGTAAGATGTTAATACTCAGATTTATCTAGCTCCAAAGCCCATATTCTTGCCTTTCCAGGAGGAAACTTCTTTTTTACAAGAGGAAAATAGTATATTTTTGTAAAGTATCTGCAATAAAATGAAAAAAATGGTAGTTGGCTCCACCATATTTAGGGAAAGGTAATTATGTTTTACATCTAGAGTTCTTTATGTGAGAAAGCATTTCAGCTAGCAAAATAGTTCTCTATTAGATGTATGCAACATAAAATTATAGAAACACACTGTGAGCTATCAAACTAGACATAATTTATTTCCTATCTCTGACTTTTTCTATTAATATTAATTGGCTTCTTGTTCATTTCCTTTGTTGTCAGCTAGCATACGCTGACAGACAAGCAGAAAGAGGTACCAATGTTGAGGAAAATTAATAGGGAACATTTTTGAAATTTATAACAAATTATATTCATTAATGTAACTTCTTTCATTTGGAAAAAAAAAATCCACAATTATTTAACTGTAAGTCTAATGCATTAGGTCTACCTTATGGGACACACAGCTTGCATTCTGTAATCTATATGATTGCCCGATGAGGCCTTAGACTATCAGGATGGAAAAGACATAGAAGACAAGGAATAGATAGGCTTTGTGGGCCATCATGAACCCAGAAGCCTGTATAAACATTTCAGCCTTTGAAGTTTAAGAGATCATTTAATGAGAATAGGAAATCAACCATATGTACTATTTAACCTACATGTTCTAAATTGCTACTGAGGAAAATATCAATAGAATTAAGTGAGGAAAATTGTGATACGTTTTTGGCAAAATACCAAAAAGCAACATAAGGTTTTTAGAAGGGTTTATTAAATAATACTGTTATTATCATCTCCTTTTGGAAAAAGAAGAAATGATTGTCTGAGGCTGTTAAGAACATTCAGAGTTTGAGTGTCCTGTGTAGCATAAAGGAAGGTAAAACTGTGATTTATCAGCAGATGCCATTTTTTGATTTTAAGGTTTTATAGTAGGTAGAATAATGACACCCCCACCCCCACAAAGACATCCATGTTCTAATCCCCAGGACCTGTGACTATGTTACCTTATGTAGTAAAGGGGGCTTTGCAGATGTGATTAATGTAAAGGTTTTAAAATAGAGATATTATTCTGAATAATCTGAGTGGGCCTGATATGGTTTGTATTTTTGTCCCCACCCAAATCTCATGTCAAATTGTAATCACCAATGTTGGAAGAGGGGCCTGGTGGGAGGTGATTGGATCATGATGGCAGATTTCCTCTTTGCTGTTCTCACAATAGTGAGTTCTCACAAGATCTGGTTGTTTAAAAGTGTGTAGCACCTCCTCCTTCACTCTCTTCCGCCTGCTCAGCCATGTATGACATGTCTCCTTCCTCTTTGCCTACTGCCATGATTGTAAGTTTCCTGAGGCCTCCCCAGCCATGCTTCCTGTACAGCCTGTAGAACTGTGAGCCAATTAAACCTCTTTTCCTTATAAATTAAACAATCTCAGGTATTTCTTTATAGCAGTGTAAGAATGAAGTAATACAGGGCCCAATGTAATAACAAGGGTCGTTAAAAGATGAAAGAGGGAAGCTGAAGAGAGAAGAGATTTGACTACAAAGACAGAGGTCAGAGCGATTTCATTATTGAAGGAGGCCATGAGCCAAAGAAGGCAGAGAAACAGCCCCTAGAAGTTGAAAAAGGCAAGGAACAGATTCTCCCCTAGAGCCTCCAGAAGGAGCACAGCCCTGCCTTGACTTTAGCCCCAAAAGACCCATTTCTACACTTCTGATCCCCAAAACTATAAGATAATGCATGTCTGTTGTTTCAAGCCACAAAGTTTTTGTTAATTTGTTATAGCAACAATAGGAAATAAATATGGGTTTCAAACTTTTATTTGCTTAAGCAAGGTAAAACAATTGAATCAATAGGAAGTGAGAGGGGTGGTAGGTCCCGCCCATTCTCCTCTCCTCTCAACTTCCCTCACCACTTTCTTTCTTTTTTTTTTTTTTTGGACACAGAGTCTCACTCCATCACCCAGGTGGGAGTGCAATGGTGTAATCTCGGCTCACTGCAACCTCTGCCTCTCAGCTTCAAATGATTGTCATGCCTCAGCCTCCTGAGTAGCTGGGACTACATGCACCTGCCACTACGCCTGCCTAATTTTTGTATTTTTAGTAGAGATGGGGTTTCGCCATGTTGGGCACGTGGTCTTGAACTCCTGGCCTCAAGTGATCCACCCGCCTCAGCCTCCCAAAGTGCTGTGATTACAGGCATGAGTCACTGCGCCCTGGCTGATATCACCACTTTCTAAGGAGTTTGTTTTAAATGGAAATATGCAAATCAAGGAACAAACCATGGGCCTTAGAAAAATGGCTGGTTCCAAAATTAGGACAGAAAATATACAAGATGAATCTGAAACATCTTCTAGTGCCAGAAATAAGGAAATGCTAAAAAGCAACATAAACAAAACAAAACCAAAAACCACAATAACACAATGATGGGAATATGTTAAAGAGAAACAGGGACCAACTGAAAGAACTCTCAATGGCCAAAGCTGGAACAATTTGAGCAACAAAATAAACAAATTAGTATTGGATTATAACCCAATGAACAAAATAAATATCCATGAAATCCAGGGTGACTCTTTCCTTCCAAATTCTGAACAATACGCCCACATGAAAAACTGCATTTCCCATTTCTCTTGCAGATAGGAACAGCCAATTGGATGAAAGCAGAAGTCAGTGAATGAAATGAATAAGTGATTGAAGAATAAGTAAATGAGAAGAGGTGAATCTCCCATGCAAACGAATTGAAAATAATGTATGTACATAATCTGCCCTGAAGGAAGCAAGCATACCACCCCACTCCTTAGTGTGGGCCGTGTATAGCGACTTTCTTCCAAAGAGTACAGCATGGAAAGGAGGAAAAAGAGTAACTTTACAGTGAAGAAACCTGACTTTCTCTCAGTCAGGTGATCAAGGTCAACATCAGTAGTGATAAGTCACGTTGATAGCAGGTACCCTTGATATGAGGTGGTGAAAATGGGTCTTTACCTCTGTGGTCTTCCTTCCAAAAGCCCATAACCCCAGTGTAATCATGAAGAAAACATCCGACAAATCCAATTGAGACACAGTCTACAAAATATCTAACAATTTTCCTCAAAACTGTCAAGGTTACAAAAAACAAGGTAAGTCTGAGAAAGTGCTACAGCCAAGAGGAGATTAAGGAAATATGAGAAGTCTATGTATCCTAGATGGAATCCTGAACAAGAAAAAGACTTTTAGTAAAAATCAACGAAATCTCAGTAAGATGTAGTCTTTAGTTAATAGTAATGTATCAATTAGTTCATAAATTATAACAAATGTACCTTACTAATATAAGATGTTAGTAGGGGAAACTGCATATGAGGCATATGGGAACTCTCTTTACTATCTTTGCAAAATCTAAATTTTCTGTAAATCTAAAACTATTCCAAAATAGAAAGCTTATTAAAAAAAAAAAAAAAGAATGAGGCCAAGTGCCGTAGTTCACACTTGTAATCCCAACACTTTGGGAGGTGAGGCAGAAGGATCACTTGAGCCCAGGAATTCAAGACCAACAGGTGCAACATAGTGAGACCATGTCTCTACCAAAAATAAAATTTAAAAAAACTAGCTGGCCATGGTGGTGCACACCTGTAGTACCAGCTACTTGGGAAGTTGAGGTGGGGGAATCACTTGAGCCCAACCTGGGAGATGAAGGCTGCAGTGAGTCCTGATTCAGCCACTTGCACTATAGCCTGGGTGACAGAGTGATATTCTGTCTCAAAAGAAAAAAAAAAAGAATCCTGGTTTCTGATGCAGCAGCCAACAGATAACAGACCAACAATAAACGAGTCCTTCATTTTGTATCAGTTGGCCTGTTGAATTCCATATTTTTGAATGGTGTCCTAAGATCCCACTCTACTCTTGGTTTCCTTAGAACAAAACCCCTAGAATACGAATCCAGCAGCAGCCAAATAATTATCCAATAGGAGTTATCATCATTACACTTTTTGCCAACGATGGTCATTCCAAAGGAGGAAGGTACCCTGGGATTCAGTTGGAAGACGGCAGGATGAACACACTATCTCCCTCTCTGTCCATGGCACCTCTAATGGGCAGGCTTCTGCCTAGTATTGTCGGTTCTTAATTTGTTTTGTCCCAAGAAATGGATTAGAAAGAGGGGAAGTGCACTGTTTCATTACTGAAACTTTAGGCCTCCCTGTGAGTCTAGAAAAAGATCTAGGATTTTGTTAATGGAGGGAAGGGTGCCTGGATGAGGCAATGCTCCCTTCCATTTAGCAAAGCTGTATTATTAGCATAATCCTGGGAATGTGGAACAATTTATTTGACTGGTAGGTTTGGAAAGAGAAACTGGGCGTATATAGCAGAACCCCTTCCCATCTCCCTCCCTTTGGGAGTGGGTCTGCCTACAGTTAGCAGGCGCCACGCTCTGATACTCCATGTTGTGTGTTGTATAAGTGTCCTTCCCTTATGGAGGAGCCCTACAGAGAGTCTGTATTGGTCTGTTCTTGCATTGCTACACAAAAATTCCTGAGACGGGGTAATTTATAAAGAAAAGAAGTTTAATTGGCTCATGGTTCAGCAGGCTGTGCAGGAAGCGTAGCAGCACCTGCTTCTGAGGATGCCTCAGGAAGCTTCCAATCACGGTGGAAGGTGAAGGGGGAGCAGGTACATCACATGGCAAAAGCAGGAGCAAGGGGGAGTGGGGAGGTGCCACACACTTTTAAATGACCAGATCTCACAATAACTCACTCACTGTCACAAAGACAGTACCAAGAGGAAGGTACTAAACCATTCATGAGAAATCCGCCCCCATGATCCAATCAGCCCCCACCAGGCCCCACCTCCAACACTGGGGACTACATTTTAACATGAGATTTGGGCCAGACACACATCGAAATTATCGTACCATCTAACTCTGAGGTTCAGCATTAAGAAAACAGTTTGAATCTCACATGTAAGTCACATTCTCTACTACAGTGGAAATAAATATGTTATTTTGGCCTCCCATGTGACAGCTCTTGTCTTATCAAGTGGTTCAGAACTTGGATGGAAAAAGAGAAGTGTTGCTGATCACCCCCACAAGGCTTAAGCTTTGGGCAATTTTCCCCAGGGAAGTCAAAGCCATGTTACATGGATGTCAACTGAAAGTAAGTGCTTGCAATAGGGCTTGTAGGACTTGACTCTCAGGCTTTTTAAATGTTTTGTATTTTTTTGACAAGGACTTGCTCTGTCAGCCAGGCTGGACTGCAGTGGCATGATCGCAGCTCACTGTAGCCTGAACCTCCCAGTCTCAAGTGACGCTCCCACCTCAGCCTCCCGAGTAGCTGGGACTACAGGCATGCACCACCAAGCCTGGCTGATTTTTAAAATTATATTTTTTGGTACAGACAGGGTCTCACTTTGTTGCCGAGGCTGGTCTCGAGCTCCTGGGCTCAAGTGATCCTTCTGTATTGGCCTCCCAAAGTGCTGGGATTATAGGCATCAGCCACCATGACTGGCCCCAGGCTCTTTTACTGGGACATAGGACTTGGTACATAGACAGGTACTCTCTCTTGGAAATGGCAGTATTCTGAAAGACTTCCTCCGTGTCTCATGGCTTGTCAGCAGTCTCTGGAGATGTGATGTATATTATACAGACCTAGTCTGAGTCTTATCTCCTATAGGCTAGGACTCACTCTCCTATTCTTGTAGATAACTAAGGGGGTATCAGGAATCCAAGCTGTGCCATCAACAGAGTACAGATTATATCTCATGAACATAAATAACATCAAGCAAGGCCAGAAGATAGCCAGTACCCTTTGGGCCACATTTGGAACTATCCAGAATGGCTACAACTATTTTTTTTTCTTTTAGGAGAGATGGAGGGCTCTCTATGTTGCCCAGGCTCATCGTGAATGCCTGGCCTCAAGCAATCCTTTCACCTCAGCCGCCTAACTAGCCAGGATTAACAATATAATACTCCATCCTAATGTTACCAGTTGTCTGTGAAGTTGTGCACAGCCTCTAAAGGTACCACAGAGAGCTTTACTATGCATGTAGGTCTTTGGAATATATTTCCCTAGAGACATGATGACACCACCCGCCCCCCCAAAAAAGCAACTGATGGGGAACGTTTAGATGTATCTTAAACCTAGGTTGAATGGAACATTTAGTGAACCCATGACTAAATTATTTTCTGACACTACCTCTCACTGCCCCTGTGCCCAGCCACCAAACACCTTCCTGGAAGGCAAGTGCACACTTTGCGTCTGCGCCTCTGGTTATCACCAGCTTGGGCTTGTTCCCTCTTGGTATTTGGCTCAGTGCAGCTGATTTGTCCTTGGCCCCTGATGTCTATGAGTTTCTTGAACAGCCTAGTGACACTTCCAATGAGACTATGGAATGATGGCATTTTAGAGCTGGCCTTAGAGGTTATTTGAAGTCCTTCATTTTGCAGATGGCTAGTGAGGTTTTAGTGGCTTTTCTATTTTTTGTTTTGTTTTGTTTTTGAGATGGAGTTTTGCTCTTGTTGCCCAGGCTGGAGTGCAGTGGCAAGATCCAGCTCACTGCAGCCTCCGCCTCCTGGGCTCAAGCAATTCTCCTGCCTCAGCCTCCCAAGTAGCTGGGATTATAGGCGCCTGCCACCATGCCAGGCTAATTTTTATATTTTAGTAGAGACGGGGTTTTGCCACGTTGGCCAGGCTGGTCTCGAACTCCTGGCCTCAGGTGATCTGCCTGCCTTGGCCTCCCAAAGTGCTGGGATTATAGGCATGAGCCACCATGACTGGCCAGTTTTAGTGGCTTTTCTAATGTCACATGCTAGCTAGTTAGCAGTGCTACGCAGGACAAGAACTTGGGTCTCCCAGTTCGATGGTTTCTTTCCTACTAACCATGTTGCCTCCTATATAGTCTGCCTAATCTATGCTATATACAGTACAAGCTCTTCTATTGAATATAACTAAATCATCTGACGTAGTCAAATAAAAACTGCACCTAAGAGCCTTCAGTTGGCTTCAAGATTAAAAAAATAAAATATGTAGGCTTCAGCAAGATATGACAAAATAAATACAAGATACTAATTGTATGTTGTCACCTTCCCAGGCAAAAAAGGACAGAGCCAATCACTATTAATTTTTCCAAGTAAGGGGTATGGCTCATCTGACTTTTGCTTTTCACCAGGGGTTTAGTTTGTAGGTCCAGGACTGACTTAGTTGGCAAATCAGTGTGAAGGTCAATTATTCAAAATAGTTTTATTCACATTGCTGAGATTATCATATATGAAGATGTAGTTTGATGATGGGGTGGTGCTATGGTTTGAATGTTTCCGTCCCCCCAAAATTCATATGCTAACACCTAACACCAATGTGATGGAATTAGGAAGTGGGGCCTTGAGAGGTGATCAGGTCATGAAGGCAGAGCCCTCACGATTGGGATTAGTGCCCTTATAAAAGACACCCCAGACAGCTGCATTGCCGCTTCTGCCATGTGAGGACACAGCAAGAAGTTACCATCTATGAACCAGAAAATAGGCCCTCATCAAACATCTAATATGCCAACGCCTTGATCTTGAACTTCCCAGTCTCCAGAACTATAAGCAATATGTTTTTCCCATTTGTAGGCCAACAAATTTATGGTGTACTAGTATAGCAGCCCTAATAAAGACAGGTGAGGTGGGCTTGTGCCCCTAGCTGCTCTCACAATGTTATGTAGTGGCATTCTTTTGATACAATGGCAAACAGAAGCGATGTAGTTGTTCCTAACCTTTCAGAGGAAACAGCCAGAGTTATGCTGCTGCTAGCCTGCAGGAAAGCTTTGTCTGAATTTTTTTTTTTTTTTTTTTTGAGAAGGAGACTCTCTCTGTCACCCAGGCTGGAGTGCAGCGGTGTGATCTCAGCTCACTGCAAGCTCCGCCTCCCAGGTGCACGCCATTCTCCTGCCTCAGCCTCCCAAGTAGCTGGGACTACAGGCAGCCGTCACCACGCCCAGCTAATTTTTTTTTTTTTTGTATTTTTATTAGAGACAGGGTTTCACTGTGTTAGCCAGGATGGTCTCAATCTCCTGACCTCGTGATCCGCCCGCCTTGGCCTCCCAAAGTGCTGGGATTACAGGCGTGAGCCACTGTGCCCAGCCTTGTCTGAATTTTTAAGTCACCTCCTGGCCAGGCGCAGTGGCTCATGCCTGCAATCCCAGCACTTTCGGAGGCCGAGGCATGTGGATCACTTGAGGTCAGGAGTTCAAGACCAGCCTGGCCAACACTGCATAAGCTCATCTCTACTAAAAATACAAAAAAATTAGCCAGGTGTGGTGGCACATGCCTGTAGTCCCAACTACTTAGGAGGCTGAGGCAGGAGAATTGCTGCGAACCCAGGAGGTGGAGGTTGCAGTGAGCTGAGATCACGCCACTGCATGCCAGCCTGGGTGACAGAGTGAGACTCTCAAAAAAATAAAATAAAATAAAATAAAATAAAATAAAACAAAACAAAATGTCACTTCCTTATGACCTATGGAATAAACTTTTTAGCATTGATATAAGAGGCCCTATGGGACCTTCAGCTTTCCACTCTACTAATATCCAATTACTTGAAATTCCCTGAACATGTTTTTCTGTGTCTTATCTCCATGACTATTTATGGTAAATCTTTCTCACGTTTCTTTGCTTGCTAGAATCAGCTCAAGTTATATGTTCTCCCTGACGCATGGTGGCTTGGTACCCTTGTGCAAATAAAAAAAGTATGTCTTCTACCTGGAGAACACATAAAGGTAGGTGTATAGCTTAGTAAGCTGGATTTCATGCTAGACTTCAGTTCCCATGTTTGCTTTCATGGGATGCCCTTATGCACTGAACGACCTATATAACTGTTCCTAATTACACAACTGCATGAACTAGTCCCTGCCAGAGTATCTGAGACGCCCATGGGCACTTCTCCAAATAGACCACTGAGAGGAGGTCTGGGAAAAAAAGTCAGCACAAGCAGTGGCCTGAGCAGCAAAGTGGCCAACAGTGGTCCAGCTAAGTAGTTTTAGTGGCAGTCTAAGGGAACCACAAAGCAGGTGTCCACACTAAAAGCAAGCAGTGGTCAGTGCAGAACATCAAGAGTAGAAACAAGCAGAAGTATGAAATGAAGCCTGGGCTGTTTGCTGTGAACATGTGAGATATTTACTGGAGAGTCTCAGCATTAGAAAGGAGAGTGTGACCCACATGAATTCTGAGTCTGACGAGGTTGCTAGTTATACCACTCCACTTCCCAGCCACAGGGCCCAGCCAATCATATCCCGTACCCTTGGCCACAATGACTAGTCCAGGGCTAGAATGTGACTTGAGTTAGGCCAAAGTTCTTCCTGGGAAATTTTTCATTTGGAGACAGAACAAAAGTTATCCAGCCTTCCAGATAAAGAACATTTAGAATGTGAATGAGGGCTATCTTCCCTGCCTCGTGGAGGAAGGTAATTCCCATAGAAGAGAATGGGATCAATGAAGAATAAGAAGGTTGGGATTGAAAAAAATGAGAAAGGCCAATTTGGAAAACGCATTTTAGTCTCTGGATCTACTTGTGACTGAAGTCCATTCCTAGCCTTCCAAGGACTGTGAGTCAGTATACTCCCTTGCTGCTTATGCTAAATTGGATTTCTGTCATTTGTAAATGAATAACTTCTAACTAATACAGGCAGGGAAACTTGGAAGGGTTCTGGGTACTTGAGCTGCCCAGGTGGGACCTATCTATGACTCTTCCATGACCTTTTGGAATTGAGAATTTTCAGTTCATGACAAATTACCAATGCATTTTCAGCTCATCAATAACACTAGAGTTCCCTGCCTCTTACTTCCCTGGATATTACCGAGTTCTTTTGACAATCTGACTAAATTGCTGACTTTTTAAGGTTAAATCTCCTTGTTCTGATCCATAGCTTTGACACACAGAAGGGCAGATTATGTGGCTGCCCAAATCATCCATTTGACCTGGGAATTCTGCCTTGCTAAACAATTACCAAAGTTATACCAAAAAAGAAAATAATGCATAAGATCTTCCTAGTAAGCCCTTTTATAAAATAAAGAACATCTGCCATATGAATAACCTTCTCAATACCCTGGTTTGCATGCTCACATATTCGTATTTTAAGCATGTATGTAGATATGTATATGTATGTATGTGTGTGTGTGTGTGTGTGTGTGTGTGTGTGTATATATATATATATTCATCCAAAGAAAGTCTGTACAAGTTGCTTTTTGTGCCAGTGATATGCCACAAAGCTGTTAATCCATTCTCATCGTGGACCAGTTAGTTTAAAATAGAAGGTACCAATAATACTTATCGATCTTAAAATGGAAAACATTCACAAGTCAGGCAGGATAGAGTCTTCACAATGACAAGTGGAAAATGGCCAGAGCTCACTAGGAGCAGAACTGGGAGGAAATGATCTACCTAAATGATCATTTGTCAGTGTCCAAAGACAATAAACCAGAACTGAATTCCCCCAGGTCTCGCCATCAGGAAAATCCATAGCAGGTGAAGCCTAGCAGCAAGAGCTTCCAAGATCAAAGGCAATAAATGGCAGTCATGCCCTTCAGTAGCTAGCCCCTAGGGGTAACAAAAACAAGCTTCAGGCTCCTCAAAGGAGGAAATTCGCAAGGACTAGCAAGAGGATCGGGATCCTAGACCAGCAGCAGTCTCAGGCTAGTGCCTCCAAACCAATGGGAACAAGAATGTCCGCTAATACAGCCTGGCTATTACAGACGAAAGCTACAACCCAGTGAGCAGGCAAGGGCTCAGGTAATGGCGCAACATCTTTCACCCACTGGTAGGCAAAAGGAATTCAGCTCAAATTAGGAACTAAAGGTACAAATACGACCAAGACATAGCATACTTGCTCTCAGGGTGCTTACAATCTAGACGGTGACAGAGCCGAAAGGAGATGATTTCAAACTTTTGCAGTCAGTGGGGGAATCTGACAAGTGCCAGAGGAGATGAATGCATAGTGTGCTATGAGAAGACAAAGAAGGGTCACTTGCCCCAGACTGAGGTTTAGGAACACTTGTTGGAGATGATGTTATTTGAGCTGATTCTAGCAGGCAAAGAAAGGTGAGAAAAATTCACCATAAACAGTCATGGAGGGGAAACACAGCAAAGCAAGTTCAGGGCATGTCAAGTAATTGGATATTACTAGAGTGGAAAGCTGAAGGTCCCATAGGGTCTCTTATGCCATGCTAAGAAGTTTATTCCACAGGCCATGGGGAAGTATGGTGGAAACTGCTCATCATCCCTATCATCATTTCTCTCTTCCTTTTTGTAATGGAAGCCGTTCTGTCCTCCACTAAATTTAGCTGAGCATATGTCTACCCAGTTAGGGAATACATTATCCAGCCTTCCTTGCAGTAGATGTGACCATGCGACCAAGTTCTAGCCAATGAGATGTGAATGGAAGTTAAGAGTACAATTTTGATGTTATGTCATTAAAAGGAGGCTACTTGCTCTCCACCTTCTCTTTCCCTTCTTTCTATTTCCAGAGGTCTAGACACAGATGTGGCCAAGTGAGCCAGGCTCAACCATGCAAACAATGAGCACATCCCGGAGCAGGTGGCACACTGAGATGAAAGAAACCTGGCTTCCAAGATGAACAAGTAGAGCAGAGCTATCTGTATAGTCAGACATCCACCTTACTGGACTATTAAGTGAGAAATAAATAAATTTCTTATTGAGTCACTGTCTTTTGGGGGGTCTATGTTATAGCAGCATAGCCTGTATCCTAACACAGAAGGGAAGGAAACAGTGTTGAGGCTTCTAATCTAATTCCTGACTTGGTCAGAAATGGCTAAGAGGCTAGGAAAGGCTGAGATAACAAATGTCTATCCTTAATGATTATAGCTGAGTGAAGCTAAGGCTGGCAGATAGCAGGATAAGCAACTATGCAGCCTTGTCTTGGGAGAGATAGGAAAGTCCCTTGAAAACTATAAACTTCTACCTGGTTCTAGGAGCTAAGTTCATCCAGAGCAGGATTGCAGCCGGCAACCACCTGAATGCCTTCTTTGCACTCCACCCTGCAAAACTATGTCCATTGCCACCTTCAAAAGCTGACTCCAACAAGTCTGCCAATAATACTTCCTTGACTAACCCCACTTAGTCATTTTGTATTAATTATGTTTGCAGAAAGGAAAATGTATTTATGATCCTCCTCTGTTTTCTGAAGAGGATGGGTCCTCTAATTGGAAGAACTTCTGTTTTGCTGAACACAGTAATTTGTCCAGGGTACACTTTTTGGAAGTATGAGCTGGGATAAAATGTTTTCCTCTGAGTAACGAAAGGCTGAGGAATTTGGAAGAGGCTCTGGAGTGGGAGAGTTAAGAGCAGTAAAGCTGGAGGCTTGGAGGGTGGAGAAGAGTAGAAAAAACACTCTGGTAGCAGAACCAGAGAGGGTACTCTGGAAAACAGTTTATAGAGGGATTACTAAATGAATTGTTGCAAGCTACATGATGCAAATTGTGTCTCTACTTCAGTAAATTCTGCCTGGTTCACTAAGGCCCTTGTATGAGAGGACACAGGGGGTGTGAGCTTGAATAAGAGGATGAGGCTGATATCTGGATGACATATAACAACCGAAAAAAAAAAAAAAAAAAAAAAAAAAAAAACTAGAGCAAGGAAAGTCAGAGACAGTGCCAGAGATTAAACTTCTAGAATTTCACACACCCTCCCTTATTAATTCTATAATTTAAAAATTATATAGATTGCATTACCGTAATCTAAGAATTATCATTCACCCAATATGCAATCAGAGTGCACATTACTAAAATAATTGCTTGAGTTATTAAATGCTTACAATAATTCAGAAATGGAACCCTTTCTTCCAGCTGGGGTTGAGGTGGATTTTAGGGAAGGCAACAGGGAATGAGTTGTGTTTAAGCTGGGTCTTGAAGGGTGGACAGGAATTGGTTACGTGAATACTTTTCAGAGGCAGGGAACAGAAAAGATGATGTGACCAAAGTCAACGTCACACTTTTTTTCAATAAATATGTATCAATATCCACTGTGTGCCATACACTGTGCTAAGTCACAGAGATATGAAGATTAATTTGGCTTCCCAGGCTTCTGTTAATATAGCCCCCAATTTTTCTACACATTCCATTACTGGTTTGCCACATTTATCAGGCCCTTCTTGGCCACATTTCTGTGTGGTCAGTTTTTCCCTTGAATTCTATTGTGTGTGATGCTATTGGTTGATTGATTGAAATGGAGTTTTGCTCTTGTTGCCCAGGCTGAAGTGCAGTGGCACAATCTCAGCTCACTGCAACCTCCACCTCCCAGGTTCAAGCGATTCTCCTGCCTCGGCTTCCCGAGTAGCTAGGATTACAGGCACACACCACCACGCTCAGCTAATTTTTTGTATTTTCAGTAGAGATGGGTTTTCATCATGTTGGCCAGGCTGGTCTTGAACTCCTGACCTCAGGTGATCCACCAGCCTCGGCCTCTCAAAGTGTAGGGATTACAGGCGTGAGCCACTGCACCTGGCCACGTGATGCTTTTTTTTTTCACTCTTTAATTATACCACTTTTCCATTTATCCTAGTGCATTTTATGTAAGTTTTTAAATTTTTAATTTTTGTGGGTACATAGTAGGTGTACATATTTGTGGGGTACATGATATGTTTTGATACACGCATGCAATGTGAAATAATCACATCATGGAGAATGGGGTATCCATCCCCTCAGGCATTTATCCTTTGTGTCAGAAACAATCCAATTACTTTAGTGCATTTTAACCTGCTATTGACGACTGTTTCTCTAATTTATTGAGGTAGCTTGAATTTTGATCTTCTATACACTTGGCAGATCCATCTTCTTGGGGATATATGTAATGTTTATAAAGACACTCCTTCTACTGTCCAGTCCCATATCTCAATACCCTTCCATGCCAATATATAGTGAAGGTTGAAAGAAAGATAAGAAATAAAGCCCCAAATACCCAGGTTACGAAAGCCTGCTATATCTGTATTGGCCACAGTTTTGTAAACTGAACTTGCAATGATGTTTCTTAAATGACAACCACAATTGCTACCAACAGAAACTGAGTGCCTACCACATGTAGAAACAGTATGCATGATGCATTGCCCCTGATCTTGAGAGGTTTAGTCTAGATGGGGAGGTAATTAGACAATGCACATATTCTGTTTGGTAGGAGAATTTTCCACTCATCTTCCCAATGGAGTAAGAGAGAACAAAATGTGGGAACAGAGGAATTATCTCCTCTTCCCTGTCCTCTTACGGCTATGTTCACAAGGAAGAAGGAGATATTAACCTGATTGGTCAAAGCCCAGGCAAAAGGAAAAGATTTTTTATTTTATTTTTTATTTTTATTTTTTGAGATGGAGTCTTGCTCTGTCACCAGGCTGGAGTCCAGTGGCGCAATCTTGGCTCACTGCAACCTCCACCTCCTGGCTTCAAGCAATTCTCCTGCCTCAGCCTCCAGAGTAACTGGGACTACAGATTTGCACCACCAGGTGCAGTTAATTTTTTGTATTTTTAGTAGAGATGGGGTTTCACCATGTTGGCCAGGATTGTCTCCATCTCTTGACCTCGTGATCTGCCTGCCTCAGCCTCTCAAAGTGTTGGGATTACAGGTGTGAGCCACTGCACCTGGCCGTTTTTTTTTTTTTTGAGATGGAGTCTCATTCTGTTGCCCAGGCTGAAGTGCAGTGGCATGATCTTGGCTCACTGCAATGTCCGCCTCCTGGGTTCAAGCGATTCTCCCACCTCAGCCTCCCGAGTAGCTGGGATTACAGGTGCCCACCACCACAGCTGGCTAACTTCTGTATTTTTAGTAGAGACGGGGTTTCTCCATGTTGGCCAGGCTGGTCTCAAACTCCTGACCTCGTGATCTGCCCACCTCAGCCTCTTAAAGTGCTGGGATTACAGGCATGAGCCACTGCGCCCAGCCTAAATGTATTTTTTTATGTGCTCACACAACACTTTAAACCCCAAATGTGTGGGTCTCTTCTACAACAAGCTATTCTTCAATTCTTTTCATACACCAACTGGGTGTCCTACAATTCAATTCAATTCAATTCTGACACTATCTACTGGTGCTAGCATCAGATGCTACAAGTTAAGAGCTTGGTCCCATAAGACTGCCCTCACTTCAAATGCCAGTCACAAGTCTGGGCCTCCTGTGCTTCTGACTAACTAGTTATAAATTGGGGCTTCCTACGACCCCCCTCCTTGGGTTCAATAGTTTGCTACAACGGCCAGGTGTGGTGGCTTAGACCTGTAATCCTAGTGCCTTGGGAGGCTGAGGAAGAAGGACTGCTTGAGGCCAGAGTTTGAGGACAGCCAGGACAATATGGCAAGACCTCATCTATACAAAAAAATTATTTTAAAAAATTAGCTGGGCGTGGTGGCACATGCCTATAGTCCCAGCTACTTGGGAGGCTGAGGCAGGAGGATCACTTGAGCCCAGGAGGCTGAGGCTGCAGTGAGCTGTGATTGTGCCACTGCATCCCAACCTTGGTAACAGAGCTAGACCCTGTCTACAATATAAATTTTTAAAAAATTTGCTAGAATGGCTCACAGAAGTCAGGGAAATACTTCACTTACGTTTTCTGGTTTATCATAAAGGCTACCATTTAGGAAGAGCCTTGGAAGAGATGCATAGGCAAAGTGTGGGGTGAGGAACGTGGAACTTCCATGTCCTCTCCAGATGCACCACCGCCCAGCAACTGGATGTAGTCACCAATCCAGAAGCTCTTGGAACCCTGTCCTTTAGGGTTTTTGTTTTTTTGGAGACGGAGTCTCGCTCTGTCACCCAGGCTGGAGTGCGGTGGCGTGATCTCGGCTCACCGCAACCTCTGCCTCCCGGGTTTAAGCAATTCTCCTGCCTCAGCCTCCCGAGTAGCTGGGACTACAGACGTACAGACGCATGCTGCCATGCCCAACTAATTTTTTGTATTTTAGTAGAAACAGGTTTCACCACATTGCCCAGGCTGGTCTCAAACTCCTGAGCTCAGACAACCCACCTGCCTCAGCCTCCCGAAGTGCTAGGATTACAGGCATGAGCCACGGTGCCTGGCCTGTCCTTTAGGGTTTTTCTGGAGGCTTCATTAAGTAGGAATGATTGATTACATCATTGGCCATTGGTGACCAACTTAACCTTCAACCCCTTTCCTCTCTCTAGAGGCTGGGGTGGGTGAGTGGGTGGGGTTGAAAGTTCCAACTCTGTAATCACATGGTTGGTTCCTCTGGTAACCAGCTCCTCATCTTTGGGAGATTTCCAGAAGTCACCTTACTAACATAAACTCAGGCGTGGTTGAAGGGGGCCTGTTAGGAATAACACAACTTTATCATTGTGGAGCTGTCTCAGGAGCCAGTGACTAAACCCAGTATCTCAGGAAAAGATGCTCCTACAGCTCCTATCACTTAGGAAATTACAAAGATTTTAGGAGATGTAGTCAGGAGCTGGGGACAGAGACCAAAATATATATCCCTTATTATATCACAATATCAAACCAGGATATTAATTAGTCCACACTAGTGGTTGGGGCCACTTTGTGCTAAAGGATCATTCCCCATTTCCTTCTTTTCTTTTTTTTTTTTTTGAGACAGAGTCTCCCTCTGTTGCCCAGGCTGGAGCGCAATGGTGTGATCTTGGCTCACTGCAACCTCCGCCTCCTGGGTTCAAGCAATTCTCCTACCTCAGTCTCCCGAGTAGCTGGAACTATACAGGCGCCCACCACCACGCCCGGCTATTTTTTTTAATTTTTAGTAGAGATGGGGGTTTCGCCATGTTGGCCAGGCTGGTCTCGAACTCCTAACCTCAGGTGATCCATCCGCCTCAGCCTCCCAAAGTGCTGGGATTACCGGCATGAGCCACTGTGCCCAGCCCTCATTTCCTTCTGAGTAGGCCCAGACCAGTCTTCATTTAGCACACACTTGTATGAGTAAAGCTTTGCAGACCTGATCATCTTCCCCTCCCTTTCTGTAGGCATGCCTAAGCATATTGGTCCCAACATTTACAGTGTAGGGAGGGTGGGGCAGGAAATTAGGAAGCATCGCTTCAGCCTTAAACCTAAGCCATGCAATTCGTCTCCATCTTTTTGCAGAGCTCTGCTTTAGAGGTTGTTGGGTGCTAGCTCAGCTATGAATAAAATGATCCTCTGGTTTCTACTCCAATTTTTCTTGGATACAGTTCCCTTGGGAACCCTAAGGAGAGGAGGGATGATTAGCAGAGCAGGATTTGGCTATTTCTGGTCTTCAATTGTAGCAGACTGTATAGTTGGTCACAATTGTTCAAATTTTTGCTGCCTTTCCCAGGGAAGGATTATAGTTCCCTTACTTCATTGACCTCAGGTGTGGCCAGGTGAACTTGGTCTGGCCAAGAAAATGTGACCTGACCATGTGTAAGTGCCAGGCACAAGTATTAAGAGCCAGCATGTGGTTCATCATAATCACTTTCCTTCTTCCATGAGAGACCAACATCTTCCAGATAAAGACTGCTCTGGGCTCGGTGCAGTGGCTCACGCCTGTAATCCTAACACTTTGGGAGGCAGAGGCAGGCAGATCACTGGAGGCCAGGAGTTCAAGATCAGCTGGGGCAACACAGTGAGACCCCTATCTCTACAAAAAAAGAAAAACATTAGCTGGGTATGCTGGTGTGCATCTGTAGTCCTACCCTCTCAGGAGGCTGAGGTGGGAGGATTGCTTGAGCCCAGGAGTTTGAGGCTGCAGTGAGCTCTGATTATACCATTGCACTTCAGCATGGGCAACAGAGCAAGATCCTGTCTCTGAAGAAAAAAAAATAGTAAAGACTGCTCTATCAGCCTGGGTCCTGGCACAAAAACAACCTAGAGGATAGCTACACTGTCCTACCATGTATGAGTATATTTTCAGAAATAAGGCTTCACTGTTGTAAGCCCTCTTGGGATCACCTGTCACCACAGCCTAACCTAGCTTATCTTGACTGATACATTTACCATATTGTCATCTACATGAAGCACCATTGTTTATCCTCCCAACATCTATTCTCCCTTTTTTTTTTTTTTTTTGTTTTGAGATGGTGTCTTGCTCTGTGGCCCAGGCTGGAGTGCAGTGGTACAATCTCGGCTCACTGCAACCTCCACCTCCTGGGTTCAAGTGATTCTTGTGCCTCAGCCTCCCGAGTAGCTGGGATCATAGGCATGTGCCACCATGCCCGGCTAGTTTTTTTGCATTTTTAGTAGAGACAGGGTTTCTCCATGTTGACCAGGCTGGTCTCCAACTCCTGACCTAAAGTGATCCGCCCACCTCGACCTCCCAAAGTGCTGGGATTACAGGCGTGAGCCACTGCACCCGGCCATCTATTCTCCTTTCAATCCTCCTAAAATACCTCCAATTTTTCCCCAGTTCATCCATCTCTACATGGCCATGTGCTTGGAGGAAGGGAGTCTAATTCCCAGCCCCAAGGAATGAACCATAATGAAATTAAGCCATTCATGATAGTTTCCTTTTCTTTGCTGGTAACTGGCTTAGACGTGGGCATATGGGACTGGAAAGTCGGCTTGAGGGCTTCTGAGAAAAGTCTTCCTTGCTGATGAAAAAAAGAGACACACAGGAAGAAATAGTCTCTCTGCTTCTGCTGGACATTGTGCGTATGTGTACGTCACCTGGAATTGTGGCAGCCATTTTGTAGCTATGAGGGGCACTAGCCCAAGTCTGTCAGAGTGAAAATATGGAAAGAGTCTGGGTCACTGATGATGAGGCGGGCAGATCACTTGAGGTCAGGAGTTAGAGATCAGCCTGGCCAACATGGCAAAACCCTGCCTGTACTAAAAATAAAAAAATTAGCCAGGTGTGATGGCACATTCCTATAACCCCAGATACTCGGGAGGCTGAGGCAAAAGAGTCAATTGAACTTGGGAGGCAGAGGTTGCAGTGAGCCAAGATCATGCCACTGCACTCCAGTCTGAAAGACAGAGTGAAGCTCTGTCTCAAAAAAAAAAAAAAAAAAGAGAATCCTAACCTACGTACCTCCAGGTTTCTTGTTATATGAGATAATTCATTTTCCTTTTTGTTTAAGACAGTTGAGCCTGGAGTGGAGGGGAAAATAATGAGTTTAGTCTACGGACATTGAGGTGATGGCAGAACAGTATCCTTTTAAATCCTAAAGCTCAGGGAACATCAAGGTTAAATTTGAATTTGGGAGTCACCTATGGAGAAATATTCCATAAAGTAATACATCTTAGAAAGCAGACCTGTACCTGGAAAAGCTGCCTCTGTGCTTGAGGAATTCTGGTGACATAAGAGAATATTGCACCTCCATGTGTAGTCATTTCCTAACTGGATATGCTACTGTCCCAGGTCTTTGTGTCCCATCTGGAGAAGGGGAGATCACAGAGGTGGTAGTGAGCTCCTGGTGAGGGAGTTCAGAGAAAGTGATTACAACATCTGGATCCCATCCTCGGATTCTGCTCTTCTCAAGCCTGGCGTTTATGGACCTCGATAGCCATTTACAGTTAACTTAAACATTCTAGTCTAGTGTGGATGGCTTTGAAAATGGGTTATAAGTAACTTTCAAATTCACTGATTCATATATCTTTTAGTAAATTATCGTCCCAGAAAATCAAGGTTCTGATTATCTTATAGACCTCCTACGGGTGATACTATAGAAGCCTTAAAGGAAGCATCACATTCTATGGGTGATACTATAGAAGCCAGGGTCAAAAAATATATAACATGAAATATCAAGGAAAAGGCCAATGTAGAACATAGAGGTTCTAGTGCCCAAGCTTAGGAAGTGTTAAACAAAAATTATGGGAGGCAATTGTTTTGGACTGAGCTTTTGCACTAGGCCACAACAGACCAGACCAAATCAAATCAAGTCCCTCCTGCTAAATGCCATATAATCAAACTTGAGATACATCCCACAAACAGACCAGGTTTTCCTGAAAACAGGAGATTTCAGTTTACCTGTGTCAGAATAAGGAAGTCCCCTCTGCTTTAACCCTTACCAAAAAAGTAACCCAAAGTAGCCTGATGTTAAGCAATCAGCTCTTCTTCCATTGCTCTATTTCCTTGTTCCCCTCTTTTAAAACCCACTCTTCTGCCATTGCGCAGTGAAAGCTCTCATTCTATTCTGTGGAATGGAGGCTACCCCAATTCATGAATCTCAAAGGCCAATTCAATCTATAACTAAATTGGTTTTAATTTTGTCTTTTGCCATAAGATAGTTTTGAAAGTTACTAATTCATAGGGCACTATTGTTACTTTAAGAACATACATTCATAGAAGCGGGGAGGAGATATTTTGCAACATCAAAATATTTACTTAAGATTGCTTGAAAAATAATTTTTGAAATTCCATTATACAGAACTTTCCTACAGGCTCATCTTAGTGAGTTCATGCACACACCTGCACAATATTTACAGAGAAGCCTGTGTCTTCCCTGAGACAACTTACCCCATTTCTAAGTTGCCATTGCTGGGTCTACCTTGAAACTACTCTTGCTTCCCTAAGCCAAAAAAGAAAAAAAAAAAAAAAGACATATTTTAATGAACTGGAAGAGCAAATGCAGTCTCCAAAGATGGCTAACTTCAATCCTGCAGTTATTTAGAAAGGAAAATCTGGCTTCAAACACTATTGTCTGCAGGCAGGGTTTGCAATTGGCCAGGACCAAGGACAGTGTTTAAAGATGACTCAGTTGTATGGCCTGGGGAGAGCGGGAGTGGTGAAGGGAGACCAGCCAGAAGTCCTTCTAACTGCAAAGGATGCTAGGTCAATTTTTTATGACCTCGAGGCTGTGAAGGCTCAGACCTGCTGCAACCTAGGAGGGGGTGTCCAGTGTAAGAAAATCTGAGACCCCAGGAAATGCACTTTCAAATTATCTGAATAGGAGGTGGGTAAGACTCAACTTCCCCCTCTCCTACATCCTCCTCCACCCCCGTGGGCCTTCGGGCTAGGATTTCGGCAGAGAAATCCCTCTCCTTCCAATGCTTTAGGGTCCAACTGGGGACCTAGCCGTGTGACCTTCGCCATGCCCCCGGAATCTCCTTTGGGACGTCCCCGAAGCCCTCCCTGTCCGGGGCTCAGCAAGCGTCCGCCCGTGTCCCAGCCCCCGAGGGCTCGGGATCGCCTTGGAGACGCATCCGCTGCCCACTGCGCATCGCTGGCCAGTCAGCTCGGAAACCCTCCGAGCCGCACCGGGCCGCCGCCCCGGCCCCTCCCGCTCTGGCTGTCCCACCCCAGCCCGCAGCGCCACGCCCACCGGGGGGTCCGGGGCCTGCCGGGGCTGCCGTCCTCCGCCTCGCCTGCGCCCGCCGGCGGCGCGCTCCCCGGAACCCCGGAAGCCCGGGTCCTATCCTCCGCCGCCGCAGGCCCCCGACCCGCCGTCCTTCCCCGGCACCGCCCGCCAGGGCCGCCTCTGCAGCCGCCAGCGCCCGCCGCCGCGCGCTGATTGGCTGGCGGGGCCGGCGGCGGCGCTGAGTGGCCGGGCGGATTCGCTGGGTCAGGGCTGCAGAGGCGCCTGGCGCACCCGCGGGAGCGGAGCCGCGGCGCGCTCGCCCCGGACGCCGGCCGCCCCTCCGCTCGCCCTGCTGAGCGAGCGGCCCGGGGCGCCGAGGGGTCCGCGCCGCGCGGGGCTCACCGCCCTGGCCGCCATGTGCTCCCAGCTCTGGTTCCTGACGGACCGGCGCATCCGCGAGGACTACCCGCAGGTGCAGATCCTGCGCGCCCTCCGGCAGCGCTGCTCCGAGCAGGACGTGCGCTTCCGGGCGGTGCTCATGGACCAGATCGCCGTCACCATCGTCGGCGGCCACCTCGGTGAGCGAGGCGGGCCCCGGGAGGGCAGGGAGGCGCGCCGGGGTCCACGACAGTCGGCCGGGTGGGCACGCTCGCCGGGCCTCCCGCAGCAGAGTCTCCTTCGGGCCCGCACACCAGCCGCACTCCCGCTGCGAGACCTCTTGGGGTTGGAGAAAGCCGCTAACCTTCATAGCTTCTTTAACCACCACCACCTGTCCCGAGGCCAAGATTCGAGAACGCGATTTAATTTACTTAGGGGATTTCATTTTGTGAGAAACCCAAGTTCACCTGAAGCCGCCCGGGTGTCCGAGGAAAATCAGGCTGTTAAACCCCAAATTTGCAAATCCTGCTCGCATCAATACCTTGACAGTTTAGACTCTGAGGTTTCTAGAAATCCACACCAGATTTACAAAATTACTATTAAGATGACTGTTTTAAAAAAGTTTTTTAGGAGTGTGTGAGCATCAGTAATGTGCACCACATAGAATATTATTTCCAAACTAGAAAGCCACATATGGGGGAAATCTGAGAAAGATTGGAGTGACTTCTCGAGTGTAAAGTGGGAGTGTAGACCTTTGATGGGTTTAACTCATCCTTCTCCCTAGCAGCGTTGAATTCTGATTCCAGAAGAGCCGGGATTTCAGGTTCAGACAGTTCTGGCCTCACTGATCACTCCACTGCTGTGTTCAGGAGACTTTTGTGGGTAAGACATGGTTGCCATCTGTGGCTTTGACCTCAAAAGGTTAATTATTTTTTCGTATATCCTTAATACAGGCCTCTCTGATTTAGGAATCCCTGACGCAGAAAACTCCCTCTGGCTTGCTGTTTGAGTGTCTCTGGGGCTCCACTGGAGGCATCCAACCATTTCAGGGAGTCCAGGACTCAAAAGGATTTGTGCCCAGTTCAGGGTGCATCTTGGGATACTGTTTGCATTATTTCAACAATTATTAATGGTTAAATAAGCCCTTAATTTGTTACTTTGCTTTGGCAGGGGAAGGAATTTCAAATTCGGAAAGACTACTTACAAGTGAGATTTTGAATATGACCTGTTTCTGAGTGGAATATATCTGTTATAGATTTTTCATCCCTAAGTTTATCGAAGTCCCTCATACTTAATATCAGACTGTATATCCTGCTGGAGAAATATACCACAAACATTAGGTACCTTACATTTAATCTACAACGATGTCTATCAGATGCAACCGGTACCCTCTCTCTATCCTTGATTAATTAAAACTGTCACAGTTAATGTAGAACTAGATTTCTGAACAGGGAATCTGCAGATGTGGATTCCTATTACAGCTTTACAGTTAACAAGTATCTTGGCTTTGCTTTGGGCAAGCCACTTTTGTCTTTGAATCTCAGGATTCTTATTTATAGAAACTGGGGGTTAAGATTCCTCTCATTTTATGTGTTTCAGTATCATATTTAAATTGTATAATCTGTTGTATTTCACCGACCTAGATTAAGTAGTTAACATGTACATCTTTCTACCCAGAATGAACTTTTTGCTTCTTTATTTTACAATTTGTAAAGATGTCTCTTTTTTGAGATACAATAGCCAAATTCCACATCACATTTAGGTTGTAGAACCGTCACAAATTCTGTAAGAGCAAGAAAATGCTCTGTATCTAAAACCTCATTTTAAAGCATCAGTCCTAGAAAAAGATAAAATTAAATGCTAGTGCCACAGGAAACACTCAAACCCTTTTGTTTAGTGTCTTAAATATTAATAGAATTCATGTTTGAAAATACCTTAATCTATTCACAAACCAGGAGTTCGTTTTTTTTGTTTTTTGTTTTGTTTTGTTTTGTTTTTGAGACAGAGTGTTGGGTCTTGTTGCCCAGTCTGGAATGTAATGGCACCATCTTGGCTCATGTAGCCTCCACCTCCCGGCTTCAAGCAATTCTCCTGTCTCAGCCTTCTGAGTAGCTGGGATTACAGGCATGTGCCACCACGCCTGGCTAATTTTTTTTTTTTTTTTTTTTTTTTTTAGTAGAGACAGAGTTTCACCATGTTGGTCAGGCTGGTCTCAAACCCCTGACCTGAGGTGATCCACCTGCCTCGACCTCCTGAAGTGCTGGGATTACAGGCGTGAGCCACTGTGCCCGGCCCATTCTTTTTAACTACAGGAAAATCTACACAGCTCTTTGCCTGGTCAGTGGAGAAATTGAAGACAGGTATTTTTTGATGCAGTTTTAATTTCTGTTAATTCTGAGGTAGCCCACACAAATCACAAAACATAGAACAAAACGATTAGATCACCAATTCTGCTGTCCAAAGCTGTCCAAAGATTTGTTATGGAAGCAGATTAAAGCACAAGTGAGTCCCATGAGAATGACCTTGTTGGCTTTGTTCAGTGCTATAATAGTGGCTAGAATAGTGCCTTGCACATAGTAGGCTCTCAATACATATTTTTTTTAATGAATCAGGATATGATCTCTGGTTCCCAGTTTCTTCTGTAGTCAAACTATAGAAAACCCTTGGTAATTTGCTGAGCCAGAGTATTTCTCGAAAAAAAAAAAAATTCCAGAATTCAACTTGCTTTGAAATACAGACATATGTAGTTATGATGATACTGATATTATTTACCATTTGAGAACTATAGAATGTAAGAGCTGGGAAGGATTTTCGGATCATCCATTCTAATTCCTTCATTTTACAAAGAAGAACCTGAGTCTCTAAAAGGTGAAGTGACTTCCTCAATGCCATCCAGCTAGTTAACAGCAAACCTAAAGTTAAAAAACCTGGTCTTCTAATTTCTAGCCCAGTGATATAGAATAAGCTTCCTTTAGGATGTCTGTAGCCTATAGTACCTTTCTCGGTAGATGTGGAATTGAACTGAATTGAGTTATGTTGAGGCTAGATAGTGACTTTGCACCGTAATTTTATAATTTAGGAAATTCAGGTATCACCTTTACAAAGCCTTTGTGCCTTCACTCCTTTCCATTGCTTCTTTATGTTAGTGTAGGAATATGATGATGGAGTTGATTGCGGCAGGTATGGGCAGTGCCTCAGCCAATTGCTTAAATTCATTCCTGAGCTTTTCTCCCTGGAGGCTAGTGGGAGCCCAAATCCAGGGCTTAGAGTTTCAGGTTATATCTGGAAATAAGATTCAGACAAGAGATTACAAGTTTTCATGATTATTATTTTTAATCTAGTACTCTGAGTGGGGAGACAGTGGGGAGAGGAAAATGATCTTTCGGTGACTGAAGAAATCCTGTAGAAAACAGCCTCCTTTCACTTTTTGCTGGGTGTAGCATTATATGAAAATCATACCCATCTCCGTTTCCTTTTTAGAAACTGCAAGTTCTTCATTCATTTCACAAATACGTACTAAATATTCTCAACCCTAGGGATAAAGTGATGAATGTGACACCAGAATGCACGTAATAATAATGGACATAGACATATATATGTATATCTATATCTGTATATATATATAGTGTTTATTCTGTGCCGGGCATAGGTTTAGCTTCTTTTTACCTATTAGCTCTTCTAAATGCGAATAAGGATATATGGGAATATAGCACTGGCTGAGAGTTAGGACCAATACTCAGTAATTCTGGTCTAAACACTTTGTCTCCTCTCTTCCACTTTATCCCTTGCATCAGTCTACACTGATTTCACCATGCCTCTCTGTGACTCCATACCTTGCACTAAAATTCCCTCTGCCTCAGATGCCCACTGTTCCCTCCCACATGCTTCACCTTTTTTCATCCTTCAAATCCAGCACAAGTCACTTATCTCTAAAAAGGCCTGCTTGAGCTCCTTTCTCTGTCCCCAAGTAGTCCCTCTCTTCCGTCTGCTGCCAAATAGCTTTGTCCATACCTTTTAAAATAGCACTCATCATATTTTGCTATAATTTGTCTATTTATACAGTTTATATCCCCCCTCCCTCTGAAGAACCAGGATTCCTCAAATGTGTGCTTCAAAACTGGTACATAGTAGGCCTTCAGTTAATGTTTGTTGGGATGACTGAATGAAATGTCTTAAAAACTAATTTGAAGTATGTGAGACTTTTACTGCAATGAGCTAAGGAGCTTCTGTGTGGGGGAGATCATGAGGAGATGTGTAAATGAGGACAGATTCACTAGGAAGAATTAAGTTCTTTGCCCACCCACAGGTCTGTATGATTAATTGGCTCAAGAAACAAGTATAGTCACAAACTCAGGGACAGATACCCACCAAGACATATAAAATGAGTCTGACCTGGAAATGAGGTTGTGTTACTGTTTGTCTCTTAGGAGCAGGATGATTCAGCATTCCTTCCCTTACATTTAGAGCTAAAACGTTGGTAGCTAAATGGCAAATTCTAGGTCAGATTCTTTAAATCAAAGTGTTCTTGGATCCTTTTACTTGGTTCTTTGTAGTAATCAGGTGAGTCAGATTTAAAAGGGTTGGGAAGGTGTGGATTCTGACTACATTTGTATAAGGAAATGGTCTTACCTCAGACCACTAAAAGGCAACAGAAGGCTCACAGAGAAAGGATGGACTCCCATCACTGTGCAAGAAGACACTGGCAGGAAAGAGTACCATGCTAACTTTTGTGCAGAAAACTTGATCTTTAACTTCAGTTCCTGCTAAAGTCTTGTGCCTGACATCTTATAATCCAAATGATACCACTGTACAACACTCGTGGAAAGAAAGGTCAGGGAATGACTACAAGCACCTACCATATATTCCAAATAGACGTGAGTGCTGCATGGATCTACTTTACCCCTTGGGTCCACATTTATATCTGTAGGCTGATCACAAGGGCTGAGAGTGGGATGGATGTTTAGTTTACGTTTCTAACAGGAGTTTTTATGGATACCCCATGAACTATGTTAGGAAGAGTTTTAGAACCAGTAGATGAGATCCTTCATGGATCTCAAAGCCCTACTCCTAGATTTCCTTTCCTTTCTTTCTTTCTTTTTTTTTTTTTTTTTTTTTTTTTTTTTTTTTTTTTT
>NW_026652329.1:53513-98690 GCF_009828535.3 Hylobates moloch
TTTTTTTTTTTTTTTTTTTTTTTTGAGATGGAGTCTCACTGTGTCGCCCAGGCTGGAGTGCAGTGGTGCGATCTCGGCTCACTGCAACCTCTGCCTCCCAGGTTCATGCAGTTCTCCTGCCTCAGCCTCCTGAGTTTCTGGGACTATAGGCATGTGCTACCATACCAGGCTAATGTTTTGTATTTTTAGTAGAGATGGGGTTTCACCATGTTGGCCAGGCTGGTCTCAAACTCCTGACCTCAGGTGATCTGCCCACCTCGGCCTCTGAAAGTGCTGGGATTACAGGCGTGAGCCGCCGAGCCTGGCCCCTACTCCTAGATTTCTGAACCACCTGTTGCCGCTATCAGAGCACTTCCACCAAATTTGTTGGGCCTGCTTGGTGGAAGGGAGTACAGCCATCACTCAGAGATGTTTGTGTCATCTCCACCCATCCACACCTCACCTCCTTGCCACTCCCCTCACTAGCAGGGAGGACACTGCATCTGCATATGTCAGTGCTAGCCTCACCTCACTCCAGCCACTTCCCTGGCCACTTTACCCATTGTCCCGAGAAACAATTATAATTTGGATTATAATTGTTTTTTAGTTATAATTGGGTATATATATATATTTTTTGTTTTGTTTTTTGTTTTTTGTTTTTTGTTTTTTTGAGATAGAGTCTCGCTCTGTCGCCCAGGCTGGAGTGCAGTGGCGCGATCTCGGCTCACTGCAAGCTCTGCCTCCTGGGTTCATGCCACTCTCCTGCCTCAGCCTCTCCGAGTAGCTGGGACTACAGGCGCCCGCCACCACGCCCGGCTAATTTTTTTTGTATTTTTAGTAGAGACGGGGTTTCGCCGTGGTCTCAATCTCCTGACCTCGTGATCCGCCCACCTCGGCCTCCCAAAGTGCTGGGATTACAAGCGTGAGCCACCGCGCCCGGCCTGGGTTTATATTGTTTTAACACAAACCTACAACATGTTCTGAAAAATTTTTTATAGAGACCCTGTCTCTATAAAAATAAACAATTGGGGGGGTGCAGTGGCAGGCGCTTGTAATCCCAGCACTTTGGGAGGCCGAGGCAGGTGGATCACTTGAGGTCAGGAGTTCAAGACAGGGTGAAACCCCGTCTCTACTAAAAAAAAAAAAAAAAAAATTACCCAGGCTTCGTGGCAGGCACCTGTAAATACAGCTACTCAGGAGGCTGAGGCAGAAGAATCACTTGAACCTGGGAGGCGGAGGTTGCAGTGAGCTGAGATTGTGCCACTGCCCTCTACCCTGGGCGACACAGTGAGACTCCATCTCAAACAAATAAATAAATAAATATTAGCCAGGCATGGTGGAATGCACCTGTAATCTCAGCTACTCAGGAGGCTGAGGCAGGAGAATCACTTGAACGTGGGAGGCAGAGGTTGCAGTGAGCCAAGATTGAGGCACTGCCCTCCAGCCTAGGTGACACAGTGAGACTCCATCTCAAAAAATAAAAAATAAAAAATAAATTAGCCAGTCATGGTGGAATGCACCTGTAGTCCAAGCTACTTAGGAGGCTGAGGCAGGAGGATCCTGTGATAGTGCCACTGCTCTCCAGCCTGGGCAATAGAGCGAGACCCTGTTTCAAAAAAAAAAAAAAATGTAACTCCAGATTCCACCATGAGAAAGTGATAAATTTAGATTACTTTGTGTTGAGGAACTAACAGGAATACTGATTCTTCATTCCTGTAACTCTGTTGTTAATACTTTAGTATACTTTTTGTGTCTTAATCTTTGCAACAATCCTATACATTCATTTATTTCATTTAATAAATATTTATTGAGTGCCCACTCTGTGCCAGGCATTGTGCTAGGCAGTAGAGATAAAATGGAGAGTGGGAACAGAGGCAGGCTTCACGCTCATTATTATGATTTTTTTTCATTTTTTTAATCCTGTCAACAGATATCTATTGATGGCCTACTGTGTATAAGGTACTGTTTCTAGGCACCAAAATAAAGTAGACAGAAATCTGTGCCTCTCAAGTAGATTACATTCTAGATGGGGAAAATAGAATGTAAACAAGGTAATAAAAAGTATAGTATATTGGTGAAAAGAGCTAAGCAAGAAAAAAAAGAAAAGAGAACGTTTCTGGAGGTAAGAGAGGGGATTGCAATTTTAGATAGGGTGGCCGGGGTGGTCCTCACCCAGATGGTATCCATGTAAAGATCTGAAGGAAGTAAGGACACAAGCCGTTTAGGTATCTGGAAGTAGAGTAGTTTAGGCAACAGGGAATAGCAAGGGGGCCAGCGTGGCACAGCAGAGTGAGCCAAGGGATAAGTATTGGGAGAGGAGGTCAGAGAGGGGAGTGGGGGAGGAAGCAGATACACAGGGCCTGGTGGGTCACTGAGGGACTTTTGCTTTTACTCTGGATGAGCTGGGAATCCACTAAAGGATTTTTTTTTTTTTTTTTGAGATGGAATCTTGCCTGTTGTCCAGGCTGGAGTACGGTGGTGCAATCTCAGCTCACTGCAACCTCTGCCTCCTGAGTTCAAGCGATTCTCCTGCCTCAGCCTCCCTAGTAGCTTGGATTACAAGCACACACCACTACACCCAGCTAATTTTTGTATTTTTGGTAAAGACAGGGTTTTGCCATGTTGTTCAGGCTGGTCTTGAACTGCTGGCCTCAAGTCATTCACCTATCTCGGCCTCCCAAACTGCTGGGATTACAGGCATGAGCCACTGTGCCTGGCCCACTGAAAGCTTTTTTTTTGGAGACAGAATCTTGCTCTGTCGCCCAGGTTGGAGTGCAGTGGCACATTCTCGGCTCACTGCAACTTCTGCCTCCCGGGTTCAAGTAGTTCTCTGCCTCAGCCTCCCAAGTAGCTGGGATTACAGGCACGTGCCACCATACCAGCTAATTTTTGTATTTTTAGTAGAGATGGGGTTTCACCATCTTGGCCAGGCTAGTCTTGAACTGACCTCGTGATCCACCCACCTTGGCCTCCCAAAGTGCTGGGATTACAGGCGTGAGCCACCGTGTCTGGCCTCCACTGAAAGCTTTTGACCAGAGAAATGATATGATCTGCCTAATGGGTCACGGAGTCATTCTGGCTACCATGTTGAGAGCAGACTAGAGGGACCAAGGGCAGAAGTAGGGAGGTTGCTTGGGAGGTTATTGCTACAATTCAGGTGAGAAGAGATTGTTGGGCTAGCATGATTTCAAGGGAGATCGTGAAAAGTGACTGGGTTTGGGCATATTTTGAAGACAAAGTGGTCAGGATTTGACTACGGGATCAGGTATTGGGTGTTCAGGAAGGACTAGTCAAGGAGGACTCCAAAGTGTTTGGCCTGAGCAGCTGGAAGAATAAAATATGTTATTTGCTGATATGGAAAGGAAGACAGGTATAAGTTTGGGCAGGTGATGAATATCGGAACTCAGTGTGAGTTGCACATTAAACATCCAAGGGGATATGTCAGGTAACCATTTATGGAAAGATTGGGATTCAGGAGAAAAGCTTAGCCTGGAGATATCAACATAGGAGCACCTTTACACACCTATCAAGAGAGTAACTATAGATAGAGAAGGGTTCAGGGATTGAGCTCCAGTGCTTAGTGGACAGAGTGAGTAGGAGAAACTAGCAAAGAATCCTGAGTAAAAGAAAAATGAAACCCAGGAGAGTGGATGTCTCGTAAGCTAAGTGGAGAAAGTCGTTCAAGAAGGAAGATGTGATCAGATCATGTCAAATGTTGCTGGTAGGTCGGGCACAGTGACTCTTGCCTGTAATCCCAGCACTTTGGGAGGCCGAGATGGGTGAATCACTTGAGGTCAGGAGTTCGAGACCAGCCTGGCCAACATGGTGAAACCCCGTCTCTACTAAAAATAAAAAAATTTAGCTGGGTGTGGTGGTGCACGCCCGTAATCCCAGCCACTCTGGAGGCTGAGGTGGGAGAATCGCTAGAACCTGGGAGGCAGAGGTTGCAGTGAGCAGAGATCGTGCCACTGCACTCAAGCCTGGGTGACAGAGCGAGACTCCATCTCAAAAAAAAAAAAATGTTGCTGGTAGATGAAGTCGGATGAGGAATGATAATTGATTTAGCAATGTGCGTGTAGCGTTAGCAACCCCAATAAGAGCAGTTTCAGGTAAGTGGCAGAAAAGAGTGAATATAAACAGTCTAAGAGTTTTGTTGTAAAGGGAAGGTGAAAAACAGGATGATAGCCCAAAGGGAGACAGGATTGAGAGGATTTTCTTTTCCTTTTTTTTTTTTTTGAGACAGAGTATCGCTCAGTCATCCAGGTTGGAATGCAGTGGTGCGATCTTGGCTCACTGCAACCTCTGCCTCCTGGGTTCAAGTGATTCTCCTGCCTCAGCCTCTTGAGTAGCTGGGACTACAGGCACATGCCACCACACTCGGCTATTTTCTATATTTCTAGTAGAGATGGGGTTTTACCATGCTAGCCAGGCTGGTCTCGAACTTCTGAACTCAAGTGATTTGCCTGCCTCAGCCTCCCAAAGTGCTGGGATTACAGGCGTGAGCCACCGTGCCCAGCTGAGAGGCTTTTCATAAGGGATAAATAACGGTACGTTTGTATGCTGTTGTGAATGATCTAATACAGCAGGAGAAATTGGTGATGTAGGAGAGACAGGCAGATGGCAGGAGCAGTGCTTTAAGTGGCTGAGAAGGGCTGGGATCTACTGCGTATTTGGCGGGATTGGTCTAAGCTAAGAGTAAGGACAGTTCAGCCGTTATAAGAGCAGAGAAGGTAATCTATATGTCACAGGTGCAGGTGGGTGGGTAGATGTGATAGTGGGAACTTACAGAGAAGGTCTTTTCTGATTGCTTCAGTTTTTCACATTGAGATAGGAAGAATGAGAAGATGGGACAAAGTAATAAAAGTGTAAGATAAGAGAAAGTGTGAAATAGTGTTGAGGTTGAGTGAAGGGACTAGGGACATATAATGATTGCCAGACATTAAGGGTGCCCTTGAGACAAGTCAGCAGGTTTGTGTATTTTCTCTAGGTATGTTTCATTACAAAGGAGGGACATGAAGTAAAGGGTTGGATCGGTCTGGCCAGAGTTGTGGTTTACCTAAACAATAAGTGGGTGCAAGGATTTGAGGGTATATGCAGGAAGTGATCATGGTGCTTGATTATGGAGTTTGAATAGGATAAGAAGGGAAGTTGAGGATATGAACGGAGGGACAGTGAAAAGATGGTGGTACCCGTGGATGGTAGCTTCTTGTGAGGTCAATGCATAGCTGGGTCAAGGTATAGTACTACAAGAAGCAAGCTGGAAAGATAGGAGGAGTGGTTGGAGATTAGAATAAGGATGCTTGCACAAAGTCTAGAATGTAATCAGGAGTGGTAGCTGAGGTGGGATGGTGGGGAAGATCCTTGGAGAAAAGGAGGTCAAGACATTGAGAGTCCTTGGCCTTGAAAGATTCTTCATAGGGACATGGAAATCACCAATATTTCTGACAGTGAGAGTAAGGAGCTAAAGCTTCAAGAACAGAGGGAGTGACCTGGGCTCTGTAGACGACTTGCACAAGAAGGGGTGATGTGTGGCCTGATGAGATTCGGGCTGGGTATTTTAGGGAGGAGAGAAGGCAGAATGGTCTTCTAATTGCAATCAGGAGCCAGGAGGATATCTAGGCCCAGTAATCTGTGGCGAGAGGGGAGAAAACAGCTACAACTTAGAGGGCTGTTGGGGAAGCGGTGTCATTGGCGAGAGACAGGGTGCAGCTGGACTCATAAAAAGAAGGAAAGTGAAGGGAAGGCACACGGAAAAGGTTGAGGATAAGGGAATTTTCTGTCCATTGAGTTTCAGAGGGCAGAGTGGAGATGGGAAGAGGTGGAGGGTGGAATGAGAAAAGGCAGTGTCAGAGCCATATGGGGTATAGAGTCCAGGGAAATGATGTGGCCTCAGAGACTGAGACTTGAGTGACTGATAAGAACAGAGGAGAAGGACTTGCTGAGCTTTGTCTTCATAGCTGAAGAAAGATCATGTTGTGAGATGGCGAGGGAGACGAGGGAGGAAGGTTTGCCAGGTTCTGGGGCCCTTCCATTTTATAGAAGAGGAGACAGACCCAAAGAGATTTTTGTGTCTTGCCGAGCTAAATGAGAGCAGCTAAATAAATCAGGTCTCTGACTTGAAGGCCAATACTGTATCCACTTTGCCAAATTCCCTTTCGTCTCATGTTGTTTCAACTTCTTGAAGGGCCTTTCCAAGGAGTTACTTTAGCCTTAAGACATTCTTGAACTCAGTGCCTATAAGATGCAATGTCTTACTATTTATTTGTTTGAGAGGTAGAGATTATGAATTTATTAGTTTCCCACATTTCTTCAGAGCTTAGAGGCACGAGGTGTCAACATTTCCTTTCTGAAACTTCCCTTGATTGTTCTCTCTCCCCAGGCAGAGATAATCGTCCTAACTGCTCCCTCCTCCTTTGCTCTCCCTGGACCCTGATGTAGGTCTGTTGGAGCACTTAGCACATTGTGTTATAATCAGTCTCCTCTCCCTCCCCCTGCTCAACAAGACCCAGGTGCTCTACACAGAACATTAACAGCATTAATAACAACTGTGTGTTGTCTGTCTTCTTAAATTCCAGAGATATTGTTTGTTTTACTCACACCTCTCAACTCCCATGCCCGCCCTTAAGAAGACAGTGCTTGTTGCTTCCCTGTCAGTCCCTTTGGCTTTTACCATTTGATTGCACCAGGGCCCGGCTTCTGACTACCAGCACCTGCACCTATTAGAGGGCTTTGTCTGGTACAGGATCCCATGTTGCCCACACATGTATGGCAAGCCGGAAGGGTCAGGAAATTAACACCATGCCCTTGGAGCAGCCTTAACCAAAAACTGAGTTGATGTATAAACACTTGAAATCGGCTGGGCATAGTGGCTCATACCCTGAGAGGTAGACATTATGAGTTTATGAAATCTCAGCACTTGGGAGGCTGAGGCAGACAGATCACCTGAGCTCAGAAGTTCGACACCAGCCTGGGCAATATGGTGAAAACCTGTCTCTACAAAAAATACAAAAATTAGCCAGGCATGGTGGCTCGTGCCTGTAGTCCCAGCTACTCAGGAAGCTGAGGCAGGAGAATCACTTGAGCCCGGGAGGCAGGGGTTGCAGTGAGCCGAGATCGCACCATTGCACCCCAGCCTGGGTGACAGAGCAAGACCCTGTCTCAAAACAAAAACTTGAAATTGTCAACTCCCTGGCCTCTCAGGTGGAATAACTGAAGTGCATGTACTAAGCCATCTCCTAGAGTTCCTCAGCAGGATTCAGCTCTGGTTGCTGAGAGGTGGTAACTCCCTTGATAAAGTATGTTTTGTTTGCCTCATTCCCTTCTCTACGCCCCTCCCAACATTTCCTGAAATTACTATCCAAATAGACTACTTGCACTTAAATCCTTGTCTGAGTGAGCTTCTACAGAAACCAAACTAACACTAGGCTTGGCCCAAAGTAGGTGCTAAATAAATATTCACTGAATGAATATGTGAAACAATCAATGTGTTTCATGGGTGAAAAAAATAAATATGTAAGTTGTGTCTCTATCTTTCTCTGTGAGGAGACTATAATCTCCTGGTAGGCAGAGACCGTCTAGTTCAACTTTGTATTCCTTCTTAGTAGTGTGTCTGAGTCACACCAACCAGTTCAATAAATGTTGAATTGAATTAAATCACCTCAAAATCACAGTTGGTGGAAAGAGAAAATGGCCACATAAATGTCTGTGGGTTTTAGTGAGTCTTTGGGCATTGTCACAGAGAACTTTAAAAGGGAAGGAGGAGGGGTGTGGCATCTACTTGTTAAGAATAAAAATAACTTTTACGAGAAAATGCTGTGGGTGGAGTAGGAAGAAATAAGGGGAAAGGTGGAAACTGATGGAGGTGTGCCAAGTCATGTTTGGGTGACACATCTTCCTCATAACACAAGATAATCTGAAGTGCTAAGTGGGTTATCCACTTTTAGTTATTTATTTATTTTTGAGACAAAGTCTCACTCTTGTCCCCCAGGCTGGAGTGCAATGGTGCGATCTCGGCTCACTGCAACCTCTGCCTCCCGGGTTCAAGCAATTCTCTTGCCTCAGCCTCCCAAGTAGCTGGGATTACAGGCGTCTGCCACCACGCCCAGCTAATTTTTGTATTTTAAGTAGAGACAGGGTTTTACCATTTTGGCCAGGCTGGTCTCGATCTCTTGACCTCAGGTGATTTGCCTGCCTCGGCCTTCCAAAGTGCTGGGATTACAGGCGTGAGCCACTGCGCCTGGCCTATTCACGTTATTTATATAGTTGATTCCTTTCTGGTAACTTTCAGAGTTTCACTGCCAGCCACTGTTACATGATCCTGCTCAAATATAATGGTTCTAAAAGCTACCATAAGTGAGGTCCTTGTTTGCTGTCATGCTTTAGTATCCTGCCGTTTTCTTAATTTTTCTGCTTGTTTTGTACATGAAGGTTTTTTCTGGCATACCAGACATCCGTTTAGTGTTGAAGCTTTCTTTAGTGAATCCAAGGATGCACATGTGTGCACACATATGTGAGTGACATGCGTGCACAGGTTGGAGGGTGACTCATTATGTATCGGCTTTGTGTAAATGCAAAGACATTTATAATCAAATCTATCCAAGGATCTGTATTATAAGACACCTTTAAACGAGATAATGTGTGAAAGTTCTTAGCAAATTACCTAAAACACAATAGAGGCTCAGTAAAAATCTTGTCTGAATTCAAATCTGAACTACAACACCTTTTATTATCCATGCCTCTGCTTCCCTCTATTGGTTTGATGATTGAGAATGGTTAAGTTTTAGAACTCTGCTTTCCAATGAAGATTTATTTCTGAAGCTATTTCTCTTTATCATAAAGTGCATTTCTTCGCTATTGCACATACAAATGCGTAAGTCTAGTTATGAAGTTTTTTTTTTTAAGACGGAGTTTTGCTCTTGTTGCCCAGGCTGGAGTGCAATGACATGATCTCAGCTCACTGCAGCCTCTGCCTCCTGGGTTCAAGTGATTCTCCTGCCTCAGCCTCCCAAGTAGCTGGGATTACAGGTGTGCACACCACCACACCCAGCTAATTTTTGTATTTTTAGTAGAGACAGGGTTTCACCATGTTGGCCAGACTGGTCTTAATCTCCTGACCTCAGGTGATCCACCTGCCTTGGCCTCCCAAAGTGCTGGGATTACAGGCAAGAGCCACTGTGCCCAGCCTAACCCAATATATGGATTAGAAAAAACAGACTCTGTTCTTTGGGAAAAGTTATCCTGGTTTTCTATCTTGTTTTTAATACATTAAAATATTTTCAAATATAAATAGAGAATTCAAAAGGAAATCAGAACACAATTACCCACAAAAGTAGATTATTCTTTTTTAGAATATAGAGAAAATATTGTTTTGGTTTCAAAAAGTTGGTTTTAACTGGGTTGGCAATTGGTCACTGTCCTAACTTGTTTGAGGTTTGATCTTTTTTCCACTAATATTTTATTGACCTATTTGGGGATAGAGTGGTTGTTTTAGTTTTTTTTTTTAAGTGGTTTAAGGCCAAACATAATAAATCTCAAGCCCAACCGATCAGTCTAAGAGACCCCAAAATATTCCAGAAACAACTCAGCTGCCTCTCACTCTCCCCAAGTTAAGGTGATACCCAAGAGCACTAGGGTACTCAATCACATGAAATCTCTTCTTGGAGGGCATGAGCCTCTGATTGTTGAGGGCTTTCCTTCTGTTGACTGGCAGCCAAGCAGAGCCCTGTCCTTCCTGATATCCTGCATCAGCTCTTCGTTCCCTTGACTTGAGGTCCGTAGACTGCAGTGGAAATGTTAATGATCCTGGGAAAGGTGATACATTAAGCTCCATCCTGTATTAAGTTTGTTAGGTCCTTTCCTGAGAGGAGATGTTAATGGTGAGAGGGAGCGGAGATTACTTAAGTGGTTAAAGGTCTCAAAATTTACAGACAGGTTTGCTGAGGGCCAGCCTTAAACCCAAATTGTCCTTGGCCATGGCTGTGTATAACCGTTGCTCCCACTGAAGCCACTATGAGCAGCTGCTTCTTGTCTACTACTACTAGAAATGTGATGGCAGTGGCAATGGGAAAGAGCAGGGGGCATGTGAAGTTGCCCATGGCAAGAATGTCAGAGCTAGCGCCGGGCGCGGTGGCTCATGCCTGTAATCCCAGCACTTTGGGAGGCCGAGGCGGGTGGATCACCTGAGGTCAAGAGACCAGCCTGGCCCACATGATGAAACCCTGTCTCTACTAAAAATACAAAAAAATTAGTTAGGCGTGGTTGCAGGCGCCTGTAATCCCAGCTACTTGGGAGGCTGAGGTGGGAGAATCACTTGAACCTGAGAGGTGGAGGTTGCAGTGAGCCGAGAACACGCCATTGCACTCCAGCCTGGGTGACAAGAGTGAAACTCCGTCTCAAAAAAAAAAAAAAAGAAAAGAAAAAAAGAATGTCAGAGCTGTGTAAATGGGCAAAGATTGTGATTAGTTTTGCAACTGCATCCCTAAACCTGTCACGTCCCTCTCTGCACAGGGCTGGACAGCCAGCATGCACAAGACCTGTCTAACTGCTTGGTAGAGCCTTTTGGGCTACACTTTAACCCATTCCATTCTTCATTTATTAAAGGCTTCAGTTGGAATGAGCCAGGCCCAAAGATTTACCTTTGGAGAAGAGAGATGAAGTCCTGGTAAGACTTCCTAGGTCTATGTGAATCTGCTCGTTGAGACTGAGTTGTCTCTGTCCACTTGTGGTTGGTATTTCCAGAAATGATTGAATTCTTTTCTTCCCATTTAGAAGTTTAAGTGTTTGTCTGTGGTCTCATGTTGGGATTTGAAAGCCAGACGTTTTTGCTGCTTCTCGTTTCTCTAGGTCATGTTTCTGTTGTAAAGCCGTTTTTCTTGTGAGGTGGTAAAAATCTCCATAAATTGTCCTACTTTGCTTAGTAGAATGTCTGTGTAGTAATAATGCCAGTGCCTTACATATGTATAGCATTTTATAGTTTTCAAAGCATTTTCACATATATTATCTCACTGTGTAATGTTGTCCTGGGTGTTCTGTATTTACTATCTTAAGCAACTTGAATATTTTTCTTTTTTCTCCAACCACTTTTGAGGCTACTACACATGGTTTACTTTTACCTTTCGTATTATTTCCCCCAAGGGTTGTAAGTGTCAAAGGAATTTTTCAAAGAACAGTAAAAGCATCTATAAGTGATACTGTTTTCTGATGGCAAAGTGAAGATAACTTGGATGCTCTTTATACATCATCCCTGAGAATTAGGTTCCAGTTCCTTGGATTCACACGATCAGCGGAAGTACAAAAAACAGTTTATTGTAATGATTGTTCCTACCCCTCCCCTTTTTAATCAGTGAAATATCTCCTAGAATGGGGGACAGTGTGCAGTTCAGAGCCATGTAGTAATTTTGTGGGTGTTTTGTTTTTCATCTTTGTGCCTAGAGCTTTTATACTGATATTATTCATCACCTGGTGGAGAAACTGTAACTTCATTAGCACCCTTTTCCCCCTAGAATTATGTGGTTATACAGTATAATATCACTTACGAAATAGAAGGTGCTTTGGGTTAAAGCCTATAAAATGTCTCTGTAGATTGTGTTTTAAAAGTTTTTTTGCATGGGCACAGTGGCTTATGCCTGTAATCGCAGCACTTTGGGAGGCCAAGGCAGGAGGATCACTTGAGACCAGGAGTTTGAGACCAGCCTAGGCAACATAGCAAGACTACATCTCCCCAAAATTCTTTTAAAAATTGGCCAGGCACGGTGGTGCACACTTGTAGTCCCAACTACTTGGAAGGCTGAGGTGGGAGGATCACTTGAGCCTAGGAGTTAGACGTTGTGGTGAGCTGTGATCACACCACTGTACTCCATCCTGAGCGATAGCAAGATCCCGTGTCTAAAAAACAAAATAAAATAATACAATATATTCTTTAGAGCATTTTAGAGATTCCTTCCAGGTTAATTAGAGCAGACCAAGTATAATTCCTTGAACTAGCTTCTCATTGCCCTACTCATCCCATATCCTGTCTGCATCATTCCATCACCAGATTCTGGGTGCACCATAGAGACCTAGGTAATGACTTAGAGTAATACCAGCCATAGGATGTCAGGACTAGGAGGGACCAAGCAAGTTGCTGTGAACCCCTCTTACCCTTGCATGCTCTCTTTTACCATCTTTGAGTAATGAGCCTTGGCCCTTACATCCTAAGGGCGTGGAAAAGTATCCATTTTGTTGAGCCCAAATCTATCTCCCTATAGCATCTATTCAATTCAATAAACACCTAGTGCCTACCGTGCAGCAGGCACTATTCTAGGTGCTGAGGGTATATCAGTGAACAGACAGACAAAATAATGCTCTTATGGATATCTGTCTCCTGGAGTTGTAGAAGACAAGCCAAATAATTCTTCTGCACTGAAGCCCTTCAGAAACTTGAAGACTGTGCTTCCGTTCCTCTGAGTCTTCGCTTCAAGCTAATATTTCTACTTGACCCAGTGGAGTACAGCATCACTTCGTCTTGCAAAGTAGATTGGTTGTCTTTGGATGCATTCTAGTTTTGTTTGATATTGAATTGAACTGATTTTTAGTAGACTGATTTTTTCAGAAAGTTTTTTGTTGTAAAGGTAATAAGTACTTGGAGAAATTTTGGAAAATACAGACAAGTATATAAAGAAGAAATTACCTGTAATTCCATTGCCCACTGTTAAAATGTTGGTATATTTCCTTCTAGCTGTTCCCAACTTGTATCTGTTTATATAGTTGAGATCATAATGCATTATTTATAATTTTATATCCTGTTTTTTCACGTAACATTGACATTTGTGCATTATGTTGATAAAATCATTTAAATGGTTGCATAGCTGGGCGCAGTGGCTCACACCAGTAATCCCAACACTTAAGAAGGCCGAGGCGAGTGAACTGCTTGAGCTCAGGAGTGTGAGATCAGCCTGGGCAATATGGCGAAACCCCATCTCTACAAAAAACACAGAAATTAGCTGGGCATGGTGGTGCATGCCTGTAGTTCCAGCTACTGGGGAGTCGGAAGTGGGAGGATTACTTGAGCCTGGGAGGCAGAGGTCGCAGTGAGCCAAGATCACGCCACTGCACTCTAACCTAGGTGACAGAGTAAGACCCTGTCTTTAAAAAAAAAAAAAAAAAGGGGCTATATAATATTCCAGTCAGATATAAAAGAGTAGTAGCGATTACTGAAGTAGGCTAAACTATTTCCTTTTCATTAAGCCTTCAGCCTCCCAAGCCACTACACTTTGAGTCATACTTGTCCTATGGGAAGGAAGGTGACTGTATATCTCCTGTGGATTCTTTTAACCTAGATTATTCTTGATATGCTTTCTTTCTGGTCATTCCTTTGTGTTTCCTCATGATCATGCTCTGCCCGTCTGTTTGGCATATAGGGTTGCCTGTAGAGTTTCCTTGTACACCAGGATGTCAAGGGGGCCATTTTTGAGGCTCTGTTCCTACTAGGTTCAGTCTTGAAGAGTCTGTTGGAACCATTTCGTCTGGTGGACTAAATGATAGCAGGCACAGCACTCACTGTTGTCCTTGAATTGCAGGCCTCCAGCTAAACCAGAAGGCTCTCACCACCTTCCCAGATGTGGTGCTTGTACGGGTACCCACACCCTCAGTGCAGTCAGACAGTGACATCACTGTCCTGCGACACCTGGAGAAGCTGGGCTGCCGGTTGGTCAATCGCCCACAGAGCATCTTAAATTGCATCAACAAATTCTGGACGTTCCAAGAACTGGCTGGACATGGGGTCCCCATGCCAGACACCTTCTCCTATGGTGAGTCAGCTTGAAATATCTTCCCAAATCATGTGCATCTCTGTTTTCTTTCCCTAGAAACCTTCTAGTATCTTTGTTGCTTTTGAATGTGGGTCTGTTGATTCAACATCTTGGCCTATCTGAAATCTTTATCCTGACCTTTCTATCTGAAAATGCCTTGGCGTCTTCCCCTCTGTAAGTCATTCATTAAATACATATCTGGTACACACTGTGTGCCAGGCAGCATGCTAGATACTGGGCTACAGCATTAAGCAAGAGACTCCTGCCATCAAGGCATTCCCAGTTCATCAGAGGCAGAGGACAAGTAAACAGGCAATTTCAGAGCAATGTAAAACGTGCCATGATAAGAGTAAGTGCAGAGCGGTGCAGGAGTATATAGGAGAGCTCCCCAATGCAGTTTAGACATTGAGGAAGGCTTCCTAAAAGAGCTAACATAGAGCTAAGCTGAAGTTATCTAGCTAAGCGAAGGGAGATGGTGGGAGGGGAGTAATGTAACGAGAGAGCAGAATATAGAAAGACCCAGAGGGGAGAGACACCCTGACCCGTCGGTGGTATTCTGAGTAGTTTGTAGAATGTTAAGGGAGATATAGCTGAAATAGAAGGCTGGGAAGATAAGAGGGCACTACATACAGCATGTGAAGGAGATGAGGGTTAATCCTGAGACTAACAGGAAGTTATGGGAGGGCTTTAATCAGGGAGGTGGCCTGATAAGAGTTATAGTTCAGACGATCCCTTTGGCTACACTGTGGAGAAGGAATTGGACGGGGCAAAGTAGAGACAGGACAAGTAGTGGTAGGTTTTTAAAATAATCCAAGTGAGCAACGATGGTCTAAACTAACAGTGGGAATGAAGATGTGTGAACAGATTCAGGAATTGTGAAGGTTGTAGAAATAATAGGACATGATGATTGATTTATATGAAGAGTGACTGGTTTCTGATTTGAGCACCAGATGTGAAAGCAAACATTCGCTAAGACTAGAAATGTGGGAGGAAAGAAGCTGATTTGTGGGTAGGGGGTGAAGGATTATAGGAGAGAGATGATTTCAGTTTGGGACATGATCTGTTTGAGGTGTCTGTAGTACATGCAGGTAAAAATATTTAGTAGGCAGCAGATAAACGAACCTGGAGCTTCTGAAAGAAGTGCAGACGAGGGAAGTGGAGCTGGAAACCTTCATTATGTGAGGTGAGGTCCCAGGAATGGATGAGAGTACTCAGGGAGAGTATGTAGGAAGAAAAGAGGGCTGATCTGTTCACCTAAAATGGTTAAAATGGTATATTTTATGTATATTTTAACACCAACATTTTTTTAAAAGAGGGAATCCTTTCGGGCAGTGGTCCCCTGTCTTTTTGGCACCAGGGACCAGTTTCATGGAAGACGATTTTTCCACAGATGGGGCAGGGGGGCAGTGGGGGACGATGGTTTCAGGACGAAACTGTTCCACCTCAGATCATCAGTCATTAGTTAGATTCTCATAAGGGGTGCGCAACCTAGATCCCCCTGCATGTGCAGTTCATAATAGGGTTCGAGCTCCTGTGAGAATCTAATGCTGCTGCTGATCTGACAGGAAGTGGAGCTCAGGCGGTAATGCCTGCTTACGTGCTGCTCACCTCCTGATGTGCCGCCCGGTTCCTAACAGGCCACAGTCTGGTATTAGGGTTGGGGACTCCTGCTTTAGGGAACAGGTACAGGAAGAGGAATCTATAAAAGAAACTAATCACTTGAGCCCAGGAGTTCAAAGCTGCTTTGAACTATGATCATGCCATTGCCAGCCTGGATGACAGAATGAGACTCCATGTCTAAAAAAAAAAAAGGAAGGAGGGAGGGAGGGCGGGCAACTTGAGAGGTGAGAAGAGAAAGAAGAGAGATCACAGAAGCCCAATGGAGAGAGTATTCCAAGATGGATGGTATAATCAAAAGTATTGTGTGAGTCCAAAAGGACAAGTAACATAATATGACTTGTCAACATTGATATGTGTGTTGGGTTCAGCAAAAGGGAGTTTAATGAATACAGCTTCAGTTTAGTGCTGGAGAGAGAGATGAGGAAATAAATGGAAAGTTAGGAAATGGAAACAGTGGCTTTCTATAACTCTTTCAGTGGCTCAATGGTAGGGATACAAAGTTAAGGGATGATGCAGGGTCAAAGAACAGGGACTCTTATTTGCTTAAGATGGAAGATAATTGAGCATGTTTAAAATGCCCATGAAATTAGGAATTGGGAGGTTGAAGATATAGTAGAGAGGGTGCAAAATCCCCAGGGGAGTTGAGAAAGGGAGTCTAAAGCACAGTGGGCCAGGGATGGATTAGGAGGACCTCTCTTACTGCGTCATAAAGAAAGGAAAAAAGGATGGCTAGAGAGAACATAAGCTTATCAACAGGATGGTGGGAAGCTGGGAGTTTCCTTCTTACAAAACATCCTCTTCATGAAGATGCCCCTAATTACCTTCACGGCCTCACTTTCTTTTTTAAAAATCATTAGCACTCTTGTGAACTAGACAGGTCTTGTTAGTATTCTGGAGTATTTTGCTTTGCCTGTGGTACGCAGAATAATGCCACTCCCCCACCCTGAGATACCCATGTCCTAATCCCTAGCACCTGTGATTATGTTAGGTTATGTGGCAAAAGGGAATTAAGGCAGCAGATGGAGTTGGTTGCTAAGCAGATGACCTTAAGATACAGAAATTATTCTAAATTATCCAGGAGGGCCCAATGTTGTATGTGTCCTTAAAAGTGGAAGAGGAAACCAGAAGAGAGAGTCAGAGGGAGATGTGACCAAGAAGGAAGATCAGAGTGATGCCATTGAGGACTCTACCTGCTGTTGCTGGCTTTGGACATGGAAGAGGGCCACGAGCCAAGGAATGTGGGTAGCCTTTAGAACCTGAAAAATGCAAGGAAATAGATTTTCCTCTACAGCCACCAGAAAGGAATGCACCTGGCTAACTTTTTTTTTTTTTTTGAGACAGGGTTCTGCTCTGTTGCCCAGGGTATACTGCAGTGGCATGATTGTGGCTCACTGCAGCCTCAACCTCCTGGGCTCAACTGATCCTCTCACCTTAGCCTTCCGAGTAGCTGGGACCACAAACGTGCACCACCACACCCAGCTAATTTTTGTATTTTTTGTAGAGATGGGGTTTCACTATGTTGCCCAGGCTGGTCTCAAACTCCTGAGCTCAGGCAGTCCGCCCACCTCGGCCCCGACAAAGTGCTGGGATTCCAGGCATCAGCCACCACACCTGGTCTTGGCTAACATTTTTTTTTTAGCCCAGTGAGAACTGTGTTGGACTTCTGACTACAGAACTGTATGACAATAGATTTGTGTTGTTTGAGCCACCAAGTTGTAATTTGTTACGGCAACGAGACAAAACTCGTGCCCCGCTGTACCTACAAAACACATCTATCCAGCACATTTTTGAGAACTAGGAAGTGAACGAAAAGGACCTCTAAGCAGCCCAAATATGTGTCACAAACTCCAACAAGCATTGAACCTCCCTCTTTTACTTAATGGGAAAGCCCTCCAGACTCATCTGGAACCTAGTTTCCCCTGTGCTAGAAAAATCATCTCACAAGTTGCATTGTCCTGTCTAAGCCCACAGCAAAGAGAAGCAGGAAAAGAGGCTTCTTTCTGCTCTATACTGACAGCAGTGAGAAATATTAGTTGACATCTGACAGCAAGGAATGTGACAAACCACTAAAAAACCAGGTTCCCAAACTAGAAAGTGCACTGGTTTGGTGCCATTGAATAGAGGGCAGATGTAGTCCCTTGGGGCATTACCGCGCAGTCATTAATGTTCATGACATGGACTCTAAGTTATCAAGAAAAGATTATGTTTGATATAGTACATATAGGAACCTGGTTCATAAAACAATTTAGAAATATTTTCATGCACATCATTATTCATATTTTTTTAAATTAAGGCTTATAGGAGTATGGTGGAGCCAGTTCAGGCTTCAGAGTCATACCTTAATTTGGGGTGAGACAAATCCCCAGGCTTGGTTTCTTTGAGTGTTGGTTTTCTATTGCTCCATAACCAACTTCTAAAAACTGAGCAGCTTCAAATGATACCCATTGATTACCTCATAGTTTCTGTAGGTCAGAAGTCTCACAGCATAGCTGGGTTCTCTGCTTAGGTCTCCTTAGGCTGAAATCATGGTGTCAGCTGGGGTTGTGGTCTTACCTGAAGTTTGGGGTCTTCTTCCAAGCTGCCTGATTGTTGACGTTCAGTTTCTTGTAGTTGTGGGACTGAGTCCCTGACTTCCTTGCTAGCCATCAATTGAGGACATTCTCCACTAGAGGCTGTGCTCCGCTCCCTACCACATGGCCTTCTCCACAACATAGCAGTTTGCTCCTTCAAGGCCAGCAGAAGAGTCTCTCTGATGTTTCACCATTTTTTTTTAGAGACTCATCTGATTAGGTCAGGCTTACCAAGGATCATCTCCCTTTCAGTTAACTAAAAGTCAAAATCACAGGAATGATATCCCAACGTATTCACTGGTCCCTTCCACACTTAGAAGAGGGGATTATACAAGGTGCGTACACCAGGGGGCAGATATCTTGGGGTTCCATCTACCACAGCCATTGTAAAGGAAAAAGTATCTACCTATATGATTGTTATAAGGATAGTGAAGCTTTACCACACAGAAGGTACCTGCTAAATGTTGGTTTCCTTACCTCTCTGCTCCCACCTTTTACCTTGCAGGTACATAATGTGTGTCTGTTGAATCACCTGGGTTTGAATGGCCTTAATCAGAGAGAGATGAGGCCTCACAAGAATTCCTACAGAGGGGCAGGGCTGGGGTGACCACTGCCTGACCATCAGCCTTACCTTCACTGACTTTCACCTTTTCTTGGCAGGTGGGCATGAAGACTTTTCAAAAATGATTGATGAAGCTGAGCCCCTGGGCTACCCAGTCGTGGTGAAGAGCACACGAGGCCACCGGGGTCAGTGCCAGCTCTCCAGGGCTTCCTGGGTAATCAGCCCACTAGGGCTGCTGCTCTGCCTGGACAAGACACTCCTCAAGTGCTGCTTAGAAAAATGGAGCTCCCCTTTGAGGAGCTTGCAGTGTTTCTTCCTCTTTGCCCTCTGTTCTTGCTTTTGTCAGATCATGCTCACCTCTTCCCTGAACTGTTGCAATCAACTCCTGACTTAATGCTGATCGGTTTCCCTAACTCCACTGCCAGTGCCTCTTCTGTTCTTTTTTTGAAGTAATTTCTCTGAAATATAGATCTATTCTTGTCACTCTCTCACTGAAAAACCCTCCCAAGACCCTGTGCTGCCTATTAGACAGAGTCCATATTCCTCATCATGAAACTGAAGGCCCTGTACAAACAGCCTCAGTCTTCCCTTGCAGCTGTCTCTGGCCACGTGAACCTTTCATAATCCATTCCAGACTACTTCTCATTCACCAAGTAGACCATGCATTTTCCCCTCTTTAAGCGTCTGCTCTTTTCCCTTTGCTGAGAATGCCATCTTTCTCTGCTCACTTGGTCAACTTCTTCTGCTCATCCTTTAAGGCCAGCTCCCGATGTCATTTCTTTTCTACATACATTCCCTGATCTCCCTCCCTGTTTTCCAGACAAAATTAATTGCTCTTCCCTTTTTGTTTCCATAGCATTTTGTATGTGCCTCTAGCGGAGTGCTATACTTTGTAACAGTTACGGGTTTATATGCCTGCTTCCTTTACTAGACGGCGAGCTGCTCAGTGGTGGGGACCAGATCCTGAGCATCTGTCTCTGTAAGGCTTACTGCAGTGTTCAGTGCATTGTTGGGACTCAGTAGGGACATCAGCAACAGAAAGCAGTCTTCCTGCAGTATATGAGCAGGTGCCTCATCGGGATACCCAGGTGGCATGCTTAAACGCTCCGGGCATCTGGAGTGAGGGAAGGTCACCCTAAATAGATACGTAGTGAGCAACTACTATGGTATAGGGACTATGCAATAGAAATGAAATACACAGCACTCCATCCTGGGCGACAGAGCGAGACCATGTCTCAAAAAAAAAACAAACAAACAAAAAAACTAGACCCAGTCACTGATCTCAAGGAGCTCAAATGTGTAGACACAGTTGCATTGCAGGGTGATCACTGATAAAGCGAGTATGCCCAGGGGTCTGTTTGAGCCTACAGGAGGGAGGGGACAATTCTGCCGTGAAGTCTTCACTGGAAGAAAAGGAGACTTCAGTTGAAGTGTAGAATTTGAATTGGCAGAAGTGAGTGAGCAACACACAGAAGCAAGGGTAGGCAACGCAACCTGTGAGCATAGGTGAGTCATGTTGAGGAGCAGAGAAAGGAGCCTGGGTGGCAAAGCGGGACTCTTAGTGCGGTGCAGATGTGCTACTGAGCTCAATTTCAACCAGCCTTTCAACTAGTCATTTTTATTGTAAAATACACATAACATAAAATTCAAATATTTATTGAGTGTCTACAAAATGCCAGGCACTATTCCAGGCTTTGGGGATACAGATAAGAACAAAAGTTCCTGCCCTCGAGATTGTAGAAAGGTAAGACAGCAAACAGAAATTAAATATAATACATAATGTTTTGGAAATTTAAAAAATGGTAATACAATTCACATAAAAAAGTTACCAGTGCAAAGTGTAAAATTCACTGGATTTTAGTGTACTCACTGTGTTTTACAACTATTACCACTACTTAATTTCAGAACATTTCCACTACCCCCAAAAGAAGCTTCATACCTAGTAGTAGTTAGTCCCGATTGCCTCTCCCTCAGTCCCTGGCAACCACTGACCTATTATTAATAATACTTTCTGTTACCATAGATTTGCCTGTTTTGGCTATTTTATATGAATGGATTTATACAGTATGTGGACTTTTGTGTCTGGCTTCTTTCACTTAGCATGATATTTTCAAGGTTCATCCATGTTGTAGCAAGTAACACTAGTTTATCTCTTTTTGTGACTTAATAATATGACTGTTGTATGGCTGTATCACATTTTACATTTCCACCAGCAATGTTTGAGGGTTCCAATTTCTCCATATCCTCACCATCACTTGTTATTTGTTATGTATGTATGTATGTATGTATGTATGTATGTATGTTTATTATAGCTATCTAGTGAGTGTGAAATGGTATCTCATGGTGGTTTCGATTTGCATTTACCCAAAGACTAATGATGTTGAACATCTTTTCATGTGCTTGTTGGCAATTTGTGTATCTTCTTTGGAGGAATGTTTTTTCATATCCTTTGCCCACTTTTTAACTGTGTTTTTTGTCTTTTTATTGTCGAATTTGAAGGGTTCTTGTATAATGTAGATTTTTTTTTTTGAGATATGCTCTCACTGGACTGCAATGGTGCAGTCTTGTCTCACTGCAGCCTCTGCATCCTGGGCTCAAAGGATCCTCCTGCCTCAGCCTCCCAAATAGCTGGGACTATAGGCATGTGCCACCATGCCTGGCTGATTTTTGCATTTTTTATAGAGATGAGATTTTGTCATGTTGCCCAGTCCGGTCTCAAACTCCTGGACTCAAGCCATCCACCCACCTCGGCCTCCCAAAATGCTGGGATTACAGGCGTGAGCCACTGCACCCAGCCATATAATGTAGATTCTAAATCCTTATTAGATATATAATAACATGTTTGAACATGTTTTTCCCATTACCATAGGTTGTCTTTTCATTTCTTGATATAGTATCTTTGATGCACTGAAGTTTTTTATTTTGGTAAAATCTAACTTGTCTATTTTTTTTGTTTCCATATGCTTTTGATGTCATTTTGTGCCTGCCTAATCCAAAGCCACACAGATTTACATTTATGTTGCCTTCTAAAAGCTTCATAGTTTCAGCCCTTACCTTTGAGTCTTTGATCCATTTTGAGTTAATTTTTATGTATGGTATGAGGTAGGGGTTCAACTTTATTCTTTTGAATATGGGTATCCAGTTTTCCCAGTACCATTTGTTGAAGAGCCTGTTCATTCCCCCACTAAAAGCTGTTGGAACCCTTGTCAAAAATCAGTTCACCATGTGCATGAAGGTTTATTTCTGGGCTCTCAATTTTATTCTTTTGATACAGTTCTATATGCCAAGCCACACTGTCTTGATTACTGTAACTTTATAGTAAGTTTTGAGATTGGACCCTTTTTCCCTCAAATGGGATTAACCATCCTTGTTATAATGGCTCCCTAGGGCTAGCATGAAGTATAAGTGAAATAATAAAAAATCAAAGTGCTTGGCACTTAGTACATAATTAACCAATCTTACTGCCTTTCTCTCCCTTTTTCCTTCTTGCCTTAAAACTGTAGCTCCTTTATTAACTGCAGACTGACCCCCATATTAGAACTTCTGTATCCGAAACCAAGAAACCCAGTTCCTATCTCTAGGCCCCATCTCTGCTGAAAATCCTACCTAATGTCTGGAGAACCCAGTGCATATACCTGAATCCCAGCCATCTGTTGCCAGAAGCCAGATCTCCAGATCTCCTGGCATCAGATGTGTATCTGCTTACCCCACACTCATTGAAGACAGGAAACACTGATGCTGCATCATCCACACTTGCTGGGGCCTCTCCATTTTCCTCTTGTGAACCCTTGCTGGGCCCTATCCAGCTTCCCTGACACTGACACCCACTGACCTGCACACTGTCCTGTCACCTGCCATGTGGACATCTTCAGATCACGTGGCCGAACTCCTCCAGCTCTGTCAGGTGTCTAGGGTCCAGCCATCTTGGGAATGATTGCATCCTGGTTATAACATGTTTTGGAATTTACTTTTCAGTTTTATGTACCACTAGGGACTGGTTTGTTTGTTTGTTGGTTTGTTTGTTTGTTTGTTTGTTTGTTTTTGAGATGAAGTTTCACTCTTGTTGCCCAGTCTAGAGTCCAATGGCGCAATCTTGGCTCACCACAGCCTCTCTGCCTCCCAGGTTCAAGCGATTCTCCTGGCTCCGCATCCCGAGTAGCTGGGATTATAGGCATGCACCACCATGCCCAGCTAATTTTGTATTTGTAGTAGAGATGGGGTTTCTCCATGTTGGTCAGGCTGGTCTTAAACTCCTGACCTGAGGTGATCTGCCCACCTCAGCCTCCCAAAGTGCTGGGATGTCAGGCGTGAGCCACTGCACCTGGCCTGGGACTGGTCTTTTTATTAGGACTTCAGAAGAGTTGCAGTCCTTGTAAGATGGTGACCCAAAGCTTAGGAAAACCATCTCTTTGTTCCATATTTGCTGAAAAGAATGCTCAGACTGGGCATGCTCATGTCAGATTTGCAGAGCAAACTTATCAGAACCCTTGCTCAGATCTGTTAACCAATATATCAGTGGAAAAGCCGATGTTGGCCGGGCATGGTGACTCACACCTGTAATCCCAGCACTTTGGGAGGCTGAGGCAGGCAGATCACTTGAGACCAGGAGTTCGAGACCAGCCTGGCCAACATGGTGAAACCTCATATCTACTAAAAATACAAAAATTTGCTAGGCAAGCGTGCCTGTAATCCCAGGTACTCCAGAGGCTAAGGCAGGAGAATTGCTTGAAACCGGGAGGTGGAGGTTGCAGTGAGCCAAGATCGCGCCACTGCACTATAGCCTGGGTGACAGAGCAAGACTCTGTCTCAAAAAAAAAAAAAAAAAAAAAAAAGCTAATGCTAAATAATTACAAAAGTGTAGGCAATTTGAACAGAAAATAAAGAATTTAGAATCAAGAAGGAATGCTTTCGGCAGAGATCAATAGAGGCATAGGCCATTCCTTTCAGAATTACATGGGTATAGCCAAATATAATAACTTTATGTCTAAAAGGAAGGATGCCTGTCAGTGGTTCCCTCCTTTGAGCTCCCGCAGAATTATGCATAGACCTCTCTTGATGTTATATCACTCTGTGCTACCTTTTTTTGGAATCTCTCTCCATCTAGACTTGGAATTTCTCTAAAGTATGTTCAATAAATTATGTTCTACAAACATTAATTGGCATCTGCCCTGTGCATCCAGCCCAGTGTTAGGTCTGAGGAATTTTTTAAAAATGAGTTAGATGTGGATCCTGCCTAATCGGCATCCTGGGGGTGATGGGAGATGCTAATTAACTGTTTTGGGGACTGAATTGATTAGATCCTTGGGATTCTATTTTGGCTCTTTCTCTGTGTTTCTGGAATAATCATTAAGTCATTTCAAAAAGAGTGATGGTGGAGGGAGAGGGTATTAGGACCTGAGGAAAGTTAAGGGAAAGTAAGGTTCCGTGGTCATTTGATAAGAAGCAAAAGTCTAGCAGAGAAATAGAAGGGACCAAAGTGAGGCAAGTTCAGAGAGAACTGATGACTTTATGGACAAGGAGGCCAGATGGCAAGTACAGAGTCCAGAGGCTTCTCTAACCCCTGCTCTTGCTCTTTTTCTTCTTAAAGGAAAAGCTGTTTTTCTGGCAAGAGATAAACATCACCTCTCTGACATCTGTCATCTGATCCGCCACGATGTGCCCTACCTGTTCCAGAAGTACGTGAAGGAGTCCCATGGAAAGGACATCCGGGTGGTGGTGGTAGGGGGCCAGGTCATAGGCTCTATGCTTCGCTGCTCCACTGATGGACGGATGCAGAGCAACTGCTCTCTCGGTAAGGTATAAAAGCACAGGGTTTCATTAGGGTATTTGGACCCATTCAGCAAATGTATATCAATCCCTACTGTCTTGTCAGACCCTCTGCTAGACACCAGGATCTCACAGAGGAGAATGAGGAAGAAACTATTTCCTATGGCAGCAAGCAATCCTGGAGGGGAGCGTACAAGTGTAAGCACTGTGGCAGAGGTCAGGCAAGGAGTGTCAGGACATGGAGGACTGAACCCTGTCCTCTAGGTGTTAAGACTTTAAAAGGGAGTGACATGAGGACCGACGTTAGAGAAAAACTCCCATCTGGGTAAAGGATGGAATGACGGCATAAAGTGGGAGGCAGGGAGGTGAGATTTGAAGCTGTTGCAACAGCTCAGGCAAAAAAAATAGTAAGAGTCTAAAGTGATGACAGGAGAAATATCATATTTTCCTTCTATATTTTAATGGAAATGTTTTCCTTTTTGTATGATGCTATTAGAAAGCTATAGTTTATGCTTTGGTCAAATGCATAAACCCATCCCATTAACCCACTGATAAAGTTTGTTTTCTGTTGTACTGAATGGAGATACTCCAAGAGGGATGTAAGTTCTTGTGCCCATCACAGAAAGCTATTGTCAACCTCATTGAATGAGTTTATATGTTGGTAATAGGAAAAAAAATCACAATCACTAGTTATTATTTCCTAAATCACCATATGAGTATACCAAGTCCAGTGACTAATAAAGAGGCTTAGACACTGTCTGGCACTTCTTTCATTGATAGTCATTGAGCATTTCCAGGAACAGATTCTGCGAGGGATGCCGGGAGCGTAGAGATGATGAGAGAGCCCTTGCCCTCGGGTAGCACGTGGTCCCATAAAGAAGACATATGGGCCAGGTGTGGTGGCTTATGCCTGTAATCCCAGCATTTTGGAGGGCCAAGGCAGGAGGATCACTTAAAGCCAGGAGTTTGAGACCAGCCTGGACAATAAAGTGAGACCCCATCTCTGCAAAATTTTTTTTAAAAGTTTGCCAAGTGCAGCAGCACATGCCTGTAGTCCCAGCTGAACTCATGAAGCTGAGGTGAAAGGATCCTTTGAGCCCAGGAGTTTGAGGCTGCAGTGAGCTATGATTCCGCCATAGGACTCCAGCCTGGGCAACAGAGTGAGACCCTATCTCTTAAAAAAAAAATAGGAAGAAGAAGAGGGAATTATAATTGTGATAAAGTGGTGTGTTGGTGTCAAATGCTAGATGCAGGTTGACACACTACTAAGTACCTTACGTGTTATCTCATTTTCTTTTCTTCTTTTTTTTTTTTTTTTTTTTTTTTTGAGACAGTCTTGCTCTATTGCCCAGGCCAGAATGCAGAGGCATGATCCCAGCTCACTGCAACCTCCACCTCCCAGGTTCAAGCAATTCTTATGTCTCAGCCACCCGAGTAATTGGGATTATAGGCGTGTACCACCACACCTGGCTGATTTTTGTGTTTGTTTGTTTATTTATTTATTTGTTTATTATTTATTTTGGAGACAGAGTCTCACTCTGTCGCCCAGGCTGGAGTGCAGTGGCACAATCTCCACTCATTGCAAGCTCTGCCTCCCGGGTTCATGCCATTCTCCTGCCTCAGCCTCCCGAGTAGCTGGGACTACAGGTGCACACCACCATGCCCAACTAATTTTTTGTATTTTTAGTAGAGATGGGGTTTCACTGTGTTAGCCAGGATGGTCTTGATCTCCTGACCTCGTGATCTGCCTGCCTCAGCCTCCTAAAGTGCTGGGATTACAGGCATTTTCATGATCATCATGCTTAGTGCCAAAGTGTTAAACCTTGTGTGTTATCATTTTGACTTTTTTAGTTACCTTACAAAATCCATTCATTCGTAACCAGGTGGCTTTATAATTTATCCATGTTGCCTTTCGTGGTGAGGTGTTTTAAAACTGTTTTATAGCCTTTTTTTAGATACAGTGTCATAGGTGGGAAGGGACATTGTTAAGGTAAAGACACTAGTTATTCGACCTGAGAATACAATTCTTAAATCTTTCCAAGGAGACTAACTGGAGACAAATCTGAAGTCCTAGCTTTTTAGCAAAGTAAGGGGAATCAGTCTCTGTCCTTGGTACAGGATTTTATCTCAGTCCTTTCTATCTCTCTCTCTCTCTTTTTTTTTTTGGTCCATTGAGGCATTTTATTTATAAATATTAGTATCTATTACATCCCTAGAAAAATATCCCAGGATTTTCCCACCTGTGTATTTTATCTTACTTCTTCACAGGCCATGATGGCCGTGATGCCAGCTGAGGTTGTCAGTACAGTGAAACCAAACTGATGGAATGGGAGCAGATTATTCTGCCATTTTTCTGGATCTTCAAATTGCACATCAGACTGGGGCTGTTCACTCCCCACTTGTTTAACCTGCCTGTGAGGTTCACAACAATTTTCCCAGCTCTGTGATCATCAGTGATTTCAGATTTGCCAACGTAACTATGCTTTGTCATCAGTTAGAAACCAGATGATGACTTTGGAGCATGGCCTAATAAGAACCTGGCATTTGCCTCTTTTTGGCTTTGGTGATGCTCTTGAGAGCATCAGCCAGGACACTGATGTGCACCATTCTGTCAGCACAGAAAGATGGAAGAAGGAGCCATCTCTCTTCTTAAAAATCAGTAAGTTGGCCAGGTGTGGTGGCTTACCCCTGTAATCCCAGCACTTTGGGAGGCCAAGGCGGGCAGATCACAAGGTCAAGAGATCGAGATCATCTTGGCCAAGGTGGTGAAACCCGTCTCTACTAAAAATACAAAAATTAGCTGGGCGTGGTGGCATGTGCCTGTAGTTCTGGCTACTCGGGAGGCTGAGGCAGGAGAATCGCTTGAACCCGGGAGGCAGAGGTTGCAGTGAGCTGAGATCGTGCCATTGCACTCCAGCCTAGGCGACAGAGTGAGACTGTGTCTCAAATAAATAAATAAATAAATAAGTTAATTTTATTTCTTCTAATCATGAGAAGAATACATTCTCAGTATAGGAAATTCAGAAAATATGGCCAGGCGCAGTGGCTCACACCTGAAATTCCAGCACTTTGGTAGGCCAAGGCAGGTGGATCACCTGAGGTCAGGAGTTCGAAATTAGCCTGGCCAACATGGTGAAACCCGTGTCTACTAAAAATACAACAATTAGCTGGGTGTAGTGGCGGGCACCTGTAGTCCCATCTACTCAGGAGGCTGAGGCAGGAGGAGAATTGCTTGAACCCAGGAGGCGGAGGTTGCAGTGAGTCAGGATCACACTACTGCACTTCAGCCTAGGTGACAGAGAAAGACTCTCTCAAAAAAAAAAAAAAAAAAAAAAGAAAAAAGAAAATTTGGAAAATACAGCAAAGTCAAATGAAAAAGGTATGTATCATCCCCACCATTTAGAGACAACTACTGTTAATATTTTGGTGTCATTCTTTAGTCTTTTCTTCTGAGAAATCTCTTTTTGCTTAGTTATGGTCATATTGTATGGTCTTTAATCCCCTGTTTTCCCATGTAATTACAAGCTCTCTGTGGGCATTATTTATTTTTGGAACAGGGTTTTACTCTGTCATACAGGCTGGCGTGGAGTGGCATGATCATGGCTCACTGCAGCCTCAAACTCCTGACCTCTAGGGTTCCTCCCACCCCAGCCTCCCAAGTAGCTGGAACTGCAGCTGGGGTAGGGGGAATCCTACAGCAAGCCACCATACCCACCTAGTTTTATTATTATTATTTTTTTTAGAGATGGGGTCTCGCTGTGTTGCCCAGGCTGATCCAAACTCTTGGCCTCAAGCAATCCTCTCACGTCAGCCTCCCAAAGTGCTGGGATTACAGGCGTGAGTCATTGTACCCAGCCGGTATTATTATTAATGGCTGTAAAATACATTGTTTTTCTCTATTGTGAGAGATTTAGATTATAATTTTTCATTTCTTCAATATTTATTATTTATTAAGTGCCCATCATGTACCTGGTTCTATGATTTGTATTTTAAATAATACTGCCATCAATATCTTTGTGCATAAAGCTTTTTTTCCCCATATATAAGATTATTTCCTTGGTAGTAGGATGGCTGAGTCAGAGGAAATCAGCATTTTTAAGACTAGATAAAAAATGGCCGTATTGTTTTCCCAAGGTGTACTGATTTCCATCCAGACCTTTTGTGATTAATCGAGCCTGTCTTTCTGCCCCTTCTGGGCAGATCCCTGTCTCTTCTTTGAAGAGTCATCTGACTTCTCAGTTGTCACCTTTACATCACTGTGCTTTCCCCACAGGTGGCGTGGGCGTCATGTGTCCGCTGACAGAACAAGGCAAGCAGTTGGCTATTCAGGTGTCCAACATCCTAGGCATGGACTTCTGTGGCATTGATCTCCTTATCATGGACGATGGCTCCTTTGTGGTGTGTGAGGCAAACGCTAATGTCGGCTTCCTAGCCTTCGACCAGGCATGCAACTTAGATGTGGGTGGGATCATTGCAGACTATACCATGTCCTTGCTGCCAAATAGGCAGACTGGAAAGATGGCTGTCCTCCCAGGACTGTCGAGTCCGAGGGAGAAGAACGAGCCGGATGGCTGTGCTTCAGCTCAGGGAGTTGCAGAGAGCGTCTATACCATCAACAGTGGGTCTACCTCTAGCGAAAGTGAGCCTGAACTGGTAGAGATCCGGGATTCCTCAGCAAGCACAATGGGGGCCCCACCCTCCATGCTGCCCGAACCTGGCTACAACATTAACAACAGGATTGCTTCTGAATTAAAACTTAAGTGAATTCCTGCTTTTTGGCAGCATTTAAACCAAATCCTACTGCTTCCCTAGTAGTTTTGAGTGAATAAAATCTGGACTAATGTGATTTCATTTGCACAGAAACTAGAAATCCCATCTGGGCACTCAGCATTTTTTCTAACGATGATTTAAGCAAATGGCCTAGCTTTGTGGTTTTTACAAAGACAAATATAAAAACACTCACCAAGAACAACGTCCCGACTGATCAATATGAGACTGATGTCTGCTGTGAGCACGTGGCTATTACGGCTGACTCTAAGGCACTGACTCTGCTGTTGCTTCTGACTTTTAGCAGTAGAACCCATTAGCTCGAAATGGCTCTTGGAATTATGTACTCAAAAGCAACCACGGGATGGAAGCATATGCAGATGAGGTGGAATGTGACTGCGGTAATAGGTTCTTCACTAAGTGTGTGTGTGATGCTTGGAAAATACACAGTTCAAACACTATTAGAGGATCGATCTCTGCTCCCCATCAATCACCATCTTGACCATATTTCTCCGACACTCAGGATATGGTGTTTTAGGGAGCTTCCTCATTAGCATTTTCAATGAAGCACTTTGTAGAAAGTGAGATTGAGCGTTCTTTGACTTCACAGGTTGGCAAATGTCCTGCTTTGTAACTGGGCCTTTCTACAAATTGCTTTGCCACTCTGAATTTATAGACCCTGCTTCAACTAGTGTCAGCTCTAGCAGCTTCTTGCACCTTTGCTGCCTTTGGCCTCAGCTGGAAATGCACTTCAATGAGCTAGCGGCCACTCAGTTTATTTCTTAAGCGTGCACTAGAATCTAACACCATGGACTTTCTTTTTCAATGGACTCTGTTCACTTGTCATCCAGAAGCCAGTGGGTTTTTACCATAGAAAGCTACTTGGAGATCATCATTCTTCCCCTCCTCTACTGAAACTTTGTGTACTGCTTAGCTGTAGGAGGTTTCCTTGTATGAGTGGGTGTTGTAGGTCTGTTGAGTAGATGGGAGCCATTGGAAACACTCCAGTCCCCTTGAAACTCTACTTTGATCTAGGATCCAGACACCTGTCCTTACCCACTTTTCCAAACGGGGAAGACTCAGGTATCAGGAATTACTCATTGCACATTTTGTGGGGGTGGGGGGCTAATGTAGACATGACACCAAGTGCTTTTCATTTTAATTCTCTAAGCAGTAAATGAGATCTTTCCCTTGGGAGAAATCAAGAGATGGAGTTTTCCATTTCTGCTTATATGAAATATGACTGAAAATGAACAAAGCCACCTTTTTAACCAAATACACTAGAACATGTGCACTCAAGAGTTAGCATAACTGGAGTTGTTTTCTTGATGTTGCATGTGCCAAGAACACTTAGGGTTCCCCTTTGGGATTACCTTTGAAGCCATGCAAGGCAAGAGGCCCTGCAACTTTATAGTCAGACCTTGTGTTTTATCCAAGCCCTCCTCCTGCCCACCAAGATAATCCTGAGCTTCATCGCCCATTCTATTTAGCAGACTTATTTTCTAATGCTCTGTAGCTGTTAAAAAAAAAAATCATTCCTCAAAAAATCTACCCTTAAAGGACAAAGATTTACCAACACTGAAGACCCTTACAAGTTGACAGTTTCTAAAGAGGGTTCTAGGAATGTTCTGTGTAAGGTCAGCTTCACTGGAATAAACATACATCTTCCCAAGGTGACTACTTCAAAGGCAACACTACCCATTCGGGTGCAGAAATTACTGTACTTTGCCATAAATGTAAAATGTGTATAAAGTTAAGCTATTGCATTTTTTCGTAACACATTTAAATAGAAATTGGCTTTTAAAGTATTGTAGTTAAAACCAGATCTCACCAAGTAATAGTTGTACAATTGACAAATGTTTGGTGCCACGTAATGGAGATGTCACACTACACAGTTGTAGTTTAAATGCAGTCCAACATAAGGTGCATGCCACTGAACTGTAACCCTAGTAATGTGTCTTGTACAATTGAAAAATAATAGTTCACCTTTATATAGGTTAAGATATGTACCTTATCTTTACCACTCAGGGTGGCTTTAAAAGACGGACAGCTTTAGGTTTGTTCTCACTGGAACTGGTTACACTTTCTGTGCAAACTTAACCAAGTGATGATCGTCTGGAAGCTGCATTCCCTCATTTCCACTGTTTGGTGTGAATCTAGTCTCCCCACTTTATCTAAAAGGAGGCTAGAAGGGCCCCAGCCTGAGCAGAGCAGCTAAAGAGTGCTTCCAGATTCCTTTGCCAAAGGAGGCCCATTTTCCAGCTGTGAGTGACATCTGTAGTCATTGGCTTCATTGCCTGGCACTCGCCCTGTCTAGAAGTGGAGAAAGCTGGATCATAGCTGGACCACAACCAGCCCCAATCCAGGATTTCCCATACCATGCTGGCTGTGGGCTCTGTGAGCCTCAGCCAGGTGGCCAGGCTATACTTGTCACAGCTGGCCACAGGCCTGCTAAAGGAACATGAAGTGCAGAGCCAGAGCCTGGTTCTGGTTCTCCGCTTGAACCGCTGACCTTGTGCAATCACAGGAACTCTGTGTCTCCATGTTTCATTCAGACAGAGAAAATGCCTCATTTGTTTACCTCTTTGAGGCTGAAGTGAGACCGGTGCATGTAAATTAATGGTAGTAGAGCACCTCCCACATCTGATTTTATAACAGTTTCCCATCACTCCTTAAAGAAAAAGGCCAGGCCGGGCATGGTGGCTCACGCCTGTAATCTCAGCACTTTGGGAGGCTGAGGCGGGCGGATCACGAGGTCAGGAGATCGAAACCATCCTGGCTCACACAGTGAACAAAAAATTAGTCGGGCATGGTGGCGGGCACCTGTAGTCCCAGCTACTTGGGAGGCTAAGGCAGGAGAATGGCGTGAACCTGGAGGAGGAGTTTGCAGTCAGCGGAGATCGTGCCACTGCACTCCAGCCTGGGTGACAGCAAGACTCCGTCTCAAAAAAAAAAAAAAAAAAAGCCATACGTTCTTGGCATTAGCACACCAAACAGTGGTAGGGACCCCGAGAAAGGAATGCAGCTTTTCAGAGGCCTCACTTCCAGCCAGGGAAACTTAAGACCTGAAAGGAATAAGGCGCTTTGTGTATTCAAACAGCCTTCTGGATGTATCGTATATAACCTGAAACTCTCCACTCTTGTATACCAACTGACGAAGTCTTCCTTATGTAACATAGATTGCAGTGTCTGTATATGGTCTTCCCATTATCTGGTAGTAGCATCTTGAAACTGGTCAAAACTTGAATGCCAATAGCTCAGTCACTCAGAATATACGATTCTGCACTTGGGAAAAATGTCTTCATGCTGTTTTTCTGATCGGGTATGGGGTTGCCAGAATGAGGATTTGGGGCTTTAGGTCTTTAGGATCTCAGAAACAATATAAGTAGATCATAAGCCACTAGTGTCACAATTGCAGGCCCATTGCTTCCAGCTAAAAGGAGATTCCATGACCCTGGGGGCCAGGAGAGGAGGAAAGGGAAAAGGGAAAGGTCTGGAATAGTTTTGTGAAAGAAATAAAAAATTGGGATCATTTGGAATTCTAGTAGGAAGGAGGAAAAAATGGCCCTTCTGTGGGCTGTTTTAATGAAAGAATCATGAATATGTATTGATCTGAGGTAGATGTCTTTGAAGCTGTTCTGCATAAAGATAATGAGATGCATGGATTTCCATCCACCCTGGAGAAGTGGGGGAGATGTGCTTCCTCCCTTCTTTAAATCCTGAGGAATGCTGGTCTTGAGAACACTGAATGCAAATTTGAGGAAGATGTAAGCAGCTGGCTGGGGAGTTTTAGGACCACCCAAATAAAAGCTGACCCTCCCAGAGGCTAATGAACTGGAATACTGTGTGCAGGCATGGCCTTAGCAGGTCAGTTGAAGGAGTCAGGTCAGAGAATAAATCCAACCTTAGTCAAGTCACTACAGTTTAATACTTTCCTTTGCAACTGGAGGTAAGCCTGTTTGCCATTAGTCTGAGTGGATGTCTTGGGAAGGCCCCTGAAAATAGCCATATTTGTCACTGTCCCTAAAGTGAATGTTCATAGATCTGGGACTATTTGTGACTCTACCTCTGAGACTCAAGGTCAGTACAGATTGTTACTTTAAAATGTTACTTGGAAGATGATTCTTCTAAGGGATACACTGTTTTAATCTTTTCCTAAAACTAAATCATGCCTCTATTCCAGGTCTACGGCTAGACTGCAGCCCTCCCTCCTCACACCACAGGGCTGAATGTGAAAACTTTCTTCTCTTAAGCCTTTCCATTTCCTTCTCCAGGTACAGTTCCTGTGCCAATATGCACCATCTCAAGCCTTGTGCTGGCATTCCAACCTGGTTTGGTAATTTTGCTGTGAGGTTCATGTTCTCTGGGGCTCCAGGGCAACACTAAGAAAGTCGCTTATGAGCCCCATTTGAGACCATGGAAATAGCATTTTGGAGACCAGTCTAGTCCCCCATTTTATAAATAGGGAATCTTAGTTCCAGAGGCCATGGTCACTTGCCAGTCAATAGCAAGGCTGGACTCAGGCAATCTGATTCCTCATCCACTTTGGCATACTGCCGGAGGAAGCTCCGTCCCTCCTTGGAATCTAGCACGTGCTCCCATCCTGGGCCTACCCTCCACCTCCTCCGCTTCTGATGAGCCTCTGTTCTGGATCAACACGGTGTTGATGTGCCAGCTGTCAAGGGTTCAGCACTTGGATGGCTTCTAGGTGAGAGCGCCAAAGGCATGTATATTTCCATGATGCAAGCTGGCTCATGGCCTGCACCGTCTTTAGACCAGCCAAGACCATTTAACTCTACCCAGCCAAGACCATTTAACTCTGCCCCACACTTTCAGGAAGAAAGCCCATGCCAAGCTAACTGAAAGCTTATTTGGCTCCAATTCGGCTGATGTTCCCTCACTGCGGAATGTCCTGGAACCCAAGGGTTTGCAGCTCCTAAACCTATTGCATTAGGCACACCCAAGAAGAAATCCTGTTTGATGCACATGCTCCAGTTTCAATCAGCAACAAGGTCAAAAGTTTCCCCCCACTTTCTGTTCCACAGGAAGTCCCCCTTGCAGCCAGACATTAGGCACAGATTCATCCCTATTGTAACCCAAATGTCAGCTGAGGGCTCCCTGCCTCTTGACATCCAGAGAGGTCTGATAACTGGGCTCTGTTTCTGAACCTCTAGATTTCTGTGATTTCTCAGACTTATATTTTTGCAGCCACTGCTGACTCCACACTTCTGCTACCTCATTTTAAATAGCGTCTTATCCCTGCAATGCATCAGCTGAGACATGAAGCTCAGTTCCCTCGCCCATTTCCACATAGCAAAATTCAAGCAAGTGAGTGTGTGTGCCTGCGTGTGTCTCAGTGACGTAGGAAGGAATGGCAGATGCTACAACAGTGCAGACTCGGCACCCCATTTATAGAATGTTCTTTTTATATACTATGGAGGAATCTCCACTCACCTTCCACTCCACATGGTCCCTGTCTCTTGTCCTTGGGACAGAGCAGATCCATTTGTATTCTCACATACAACCGGATGGATAGCCATTCCTTTTCTTAATTTGATTCCTGCCAACACCCTTACCGTCATGACTTCACATTTTACCATGGGTGGCTTATTAAAAGCATTTTCCTGGACAAAGACCGTACCCTCCTCAAGGGGAATTCGACCCACCTCTTAAGATGATGCATTTTTTATTTCCACTACACAAGCCAGGCATCTCAATGACCATATTCAGCACTCGTTGTCAGGGGCACACCCTGTGGAAGGCAGCGTGGGCTAATGTGAATGGTACTAGTCTGAGTCTGATCCAGTTCAAATCCAGGTAACTTAAAGCTTGTGTGACCCAGGGATGCTTTACTTCAACTTGTTAAACCTTAATTTTGCCACCTATAAATGTGATAAATAAACAAACTTGAATGTGTCGCACTTAACCACATGCCTGGCTTTCCATAAGTTCCTTTCCTCTTGCTTCCCCCACTGTGAGCAACACAAGCATCGCCTTCTTGAGATCATGGCTCAGTGCCAAGGGATAAAAGCTGGCAGACAGCAGCTTTACAGCTGGGAAAAAGAGCTGCTGGGGGCAGGGCTGGCAGCAGCTCAAGCATGCTGTGGTTCAGGCTAATGACTGGAAGGTCCCATCCATCCTTTAGATTTTATGACGCTATGTGCAAGATCTAGCGAACGTATTTGGCTAAGAAAAATCCTGGAGGAGAGACTGCCTCAGACAACTGGGAGGCTGGAAAGCCGACCTGGAAAGCATCCTGACCTTGGATGATTTAGCACCTGGGTTTTTTGGCGCTTCCTGTATTAGGTTTGCTGGCTTCGCATCAAATGGAAGGAGGTGGTGCCAGGGACGTGAATTAAACCTGTCAAATGGAGGGTGAGGGGAGTGCAGAAGGCTGGGGGGAGGAGGGGCTGTGTGGGGAACTCTGATAGTCTGACAGCACCATCTGGACTTGGCAGGGATGACAGCCCTGAGATCAGATGGAACTAACCAATAAAGCCGCTAAAATTCTGCTGTCCTGGGCCTATCCGGAGTGGGACTCCCATAATCTCCTATTTAGAAGGAACACTGATCTGTAAGGGGAGAGCTGGGGCCCTTATCCATTCTACAGAGCTAATAAAGGTCACTGTGGAGGCAGGACTAGGCAGATGCCCTGTTTGCTTAGTCCCACCTTGAGGTCCCGAGTTCCAGTGGTGTGCTGAAGTGGTTTGCACTGGCCCATGAGAGTGGATTGTTCAATTTTCAGGAATTTTGTAAGCTGGTTGGTAAACACAGCCACAGTGACCATTAGAGATTATATTAACCTACAATTAAGTAAAGTATGTTAAAAACAGTAATAAATACTCAAAACTCATCACTTCCTAATTATTTTACTATTATCTATGTTCTTGAGGATACTGACATCTATTGTATTGGTATGGTGTGCTACCATATAATGGCGTGCCATTGCACATCTCTTCCCAACCTGACCATTCAGTGACATCACATCGGTAGCTGGAGAACTGGCCCTATTGAGAGTACTTACACCACAGAGATTGGCAAACACTCTATATCAAGACCCCCCCTCCCCAAGAGCTGGTTGTTAAACACTTGTCAGCACACCACTGCTGCTGGGTGACAGAGAGAAGAAATTGATACACATGAGCACTGAAACATCTTAGTTCCAGGAAGGTAGCATTTGTGTTGTATTTCGCAGAAGCAAGTGTCCTAGTGTAATGTGCACAAGTGGCATGAAGTTTAACACCTAAAAGACTGCTTCTCTGCTTGTTCTGTGTAACTTCTGTGGTTTTAACACTTGAGAAAGATGTTTACTTTGCTACTAAACTTATTGGAGTGTTTGTGAAGTTCACTGTCACCTGTGGGCAGTAGTTCAGCTAAATTCCCTCCAGGAAAGTGGACTGTAGTTTTTCCTGCCTAACTGGCAAAATGAAAATGTGCTGAAAAGAATACATCTTAACTAGGCACCAAAATAGCTCATTTCCAAGTGGTTTATATAGCAATAACAGTGTTAACTTCTCCAACAGAGAAGAAATCATTTATAAATGATTGTTTTGCTGTTTTTGCTTTTTATTAAAATTATTACTATGGAACAGAATGCTTTGTTTGCCTTTGTCCCCAAAATTCTGTGCCTTTTGGTGGTTCTTGTAAGAATCACATGCTGAATCTACATTTTATTATTTTCATATCATAAAATGAGGAAAAGGCTTCACAGAAGAAACTTTACCCTATTCACTTGCACACCAGCTGCATTCTGAAAAACTATAATTTTCCTTTCAAACGCAGACTGCCGTCTGAATTGTAATACTGCCAGCTCTCAACTGTCAAGATGATGGAGGAAAATACTAATGCAGATGGCGTGAGCTTGTCACGGGCCTGCTCAGCGTGCTCTCCTGGGCTGACATTTGAATTAAGATTCAAATAGCAAGTGAGAGCTGAAAGCTGTTTAAAATGGCTGTGTGGTGCAGTAAGGGGTCTCAGGGGATTGAAAGAATCTGTGTACTCACCAGAAGAACTCTGACAGGTCAGGCAGGGCCCTCAGGACTTGTGTTTGCCTGACATTTCAAGAGGCTTCCTGGGAGAAGCAGTGATAAGACCCTGGGGGACTAACAGTCAAAACAAGGCTCAAGACCCTTGAACTAAGGCTATTCCCCAGCTTCTGAGGGTCAGGGAGTCCAAACTGAGGTCAGAGCATCAGAGGGATAGTGCCTGATTGCTGCAGCCGAGGGTGATTTGGGGTATGACATTATGTACCATTCATATTGTCCTTGAACCCAAACACTGGGGAATGTGGCCTATGTTTCTTTCTTCTTCTCTTACATGAAAATCGTCAAACTACACAAAAGTGGAGAGAATAGTAAACTCCCCAGAAAAGGACGTTTCCATTTGCCTTTACCACATATAAAAAGATTAGCAATAATCCCTTGATACCATCTAATTCCCAGTGCATATTCAAATTCCCCCATTGTCTCAAAGAGAACTGCATTTAGCTCCATGGTAGACCAGCATATTTGGTGGGAAAGGTAGTACTTTGGAAAGGTTGCTGATGGCTTCCCTACCCTCTTGACAGTGGCTCTGGCAGAAACCATGGTGCAGGGGCACAGGTGGAGAGATGTTCAGGCTGGCTGCCAATGCCTTTCCAAGTTGTGGGATCTTGGGATTTTCTCTCCTCGAAGAATAAGCCTGTGATATTTCCCCTTCTACTTCCCAGAGTCACATGGTGTCCCTCTAGGACTCTCCCAGCTTCATGCTGCTGGCACCCACTTGTCTATCACGCTGGTATCCGCTGCTTTTCCTGCAGCTGCTGCTTTCACTAATGGCACTTCTTAAATCTGGTGAGAGGCTTCTCTCAAAAATGATCGCTCTTCCACTAACCTTAGGTCTACTGTACTCTCGGTGAATCACAGCTCTTTAGAGCTCCCCAAGGGCCTAAGCATCTTTTGTTAGAAAATTCTGGCTGAAATTCTCATGAGATGGGTCAGGGAACCTTGGAGTGGCAGCACTTGTGTCACATCTAAAGGCACTCCTCTGACTAAAGAGAAGTGGCAGCTGAGCACACTGCCTGCCCAGGGATTTTCTTCTGCTCTAAAGGACATTATTAAGACAATTGATCTGTACTGTATTGCCTGATAGTATCATATCAATGTCAATTTCCTCATTTTGGTGATTGTTCTAATAAGAATATGTAAGAATGTGTCCTTGTTTTTAGAAAATACACATTAAATATCAAGGGATAGAGGGACATCATGTCTGCAATTTACTTTCAAATGGCTCAGAAAATAATGGGTTTCTAGAGAGAGAAAATAAAGCAAATATGGTAAGACGTTAACATTTGGGAGATCTGGGCGAAAGGTATTATAGGAATTCTTTGCGTGAGTAGGCTGAATAAGTCTGAAATTACCTCAGCCTCCTGTGCTGGGTTCACCTCTTCTCCATTAAATGTTTCCTCCGGCGTTTCCTTAGGCTTTCTTCTATTCCTTAGCTGCGGGTTTCATCCCTACATGATCTCCATTGGCTTGGTATTAATTACCATGTACGTGATACTTTCAAATTTATCTCTGAACCCAGGCTTCTTTTCTTTTCTTTTTCTTTTTTTTTGTTTGTTTTTTTGAGACAGAGTCTAACTCTGTTGCCCAGGCTGGAGTGCAGTGGCATAATCTCAGCTCACTGCAGCCTCCACCTCCAAGGTTCAAGCAATTCTCCTGCCTCAGCCCCCCAAGTAGCTGGGACTACAGGCGCCCGCCATGATGCCCGGCTAATTTTTTTGTATTTTTAGTAGAAACAGGGTTTCACCGTGTTAGCCAGGATGGTCTCGATCTCCTGACCGCATGATCCACCCGCCTCAGCCTCCCAAAGTGCTGGGATTACAGGCGTGAGCCACTGCGTCCGGCCAAGTAAACCACATTTTGTAGAGCTGTTCACAACTGAGATGATTTCCTGCATCAATAAATCATATATAAAAATGAAATACATTTTCATTGAAGAGTAAAAAAAAATTAGGGCAAAATAACATTTTCGAATTAATGAAAGAAAGAAAATCTGAGAATTTGCCATCTTTAGGCCCTCACTATAGGAAATACTGAAATATTTATCAGTAATGTGAGCCGAGATGGAAGATGTGAAAAGAAGGAACATGATGACTTTACAAAATAATTATGACATGAGTTTAAGGTATATTTGAAATAGATAATAAGAAGGTATAAGTTAGCGGGAGGTAAATATAGTTAAAAGATTCTAAAGACCTTCTATTGTCAGGGATGAGGGTTTCCCAAATGACTTTAAATTTTGATAAGTAAGGAACAAATGCTTGGATTTCTGGGGCAATCACTAAAAGAACAGAAACACAGAATATAAACTACAACCTCGCAGAGTGGAAGAAATGGAAGGAGAAAAAATATGTAATCAATCCAAAAGAAAGAAAAGGAAAAAATAGAACATGCAGAACAAATAGAAGGCATAAAATAAGATCATAGATTTAAACTCCAACAACTTTTAAAAACCCAAATCATTTAGTGTGTAAACAAAATGTAAATGGACTAAATGATTCTTTAAGAATGACAGATATAAAAACATCTAATCATATTATTTTTACAAGAGATGCATCACAAACATTATGAGCTGGGCCCAGCGGTGCCTGCCCCAATTCCACTACCCAGGGGGCTGGGGCAGAAGGATCTCTTGACCCCAGGAGTTCAAATCCAGCCTGCAAAACATAGTGAGAACCCCTCTAAGGATATAGATTGTTTGGTAGTATAGGAGACATATAGATTGTTTGGAAGAAATATCAAGAGTTTCAGTCAGAGTTTAGTCAGGAAAACAGAAACCTCCCTAGGCATTTTGAATAAAGAAGTTTATTTAATACAGAGAATTAGAGGCATACACAATCTTTGAAGTAGCTGGGAGATCAAGATCGGGGGCAAAGGGCAGCAAGCTGCTTCCACAGGAAATCTGCATCCAGGAAAACAACAGTGGATGACTCGCAGGAAGGTAAATGGTTGCTCCTTACGCAGCTTCCAAATTTTGAGCAGTTGGCCCTCATTGACAGAATGTTATCCATAAAAGGAGAGGGATACTGAGAACTATAGCTCTAAGCTTCCCCTTAGAAGCAGAGGTAAATGATGAAGGGAATGGTGATGATGCCTAGCTGATAACAAGCAATCCAGCCCCAAAGGAAGTGAATGCAGCTACATTAATATGAGACCAAAATAAACTCTAAGGCCCAAAACGTTATTAGAGATAAACAGAATCACACTTCATAATACAAAAAAATTCCATTCACTAGGAAATATAATATTTAAATGTGTAGACACCCAATAACAAAGCCTCAAAAAACATAAAGCAAAAACAGGCCAGGCGCAGTGGCTCACGCCTGTAATCCCAGCACTTTGGGAAGCCGAGGCAGGTGGATCACGAGGTCAGGCATTCAAGACCAGCCTGGCCAAGATAGTCTCTACTAAAAATACAAAAATTAGCCGAGCATGGTGGCACATACCTGTAATTCCAGCTACTTGGGAGGCTGAGGCAGGAGAATCACTTGAACCCAGGTGGCAGAGGTTGCAGTGAGCCAAGATCGCACCACTCCACTCTAGGCTGGGCGATAGAGTGAGACTCTGTCTCAAAAAAAAAAAAATATATATATATATATATAAAATACATATATATACACACACACATATATATTATATATGTGTATATATATAAAGCAAAAACTAACAGGGCTACAAGGAGAAATAGATAAATCCACAATGTTAGTGGACAGATTTTATACCTTTCTTAGAAATGAACAAAAAGTCAGCAAAAATATGCAAGAATTGAAAATATGAATAAACTTGACTTAAGGGGCACTGCTCCCAATAACTTCATTATTTTCTAGCACACACAGAACACTTAAAATATTGACCACATTCTATAAAGAACATTTCTAAAAATCAAAATTATATACAGTATGTTCTAGGACCTCAATAAAGCTAGAAATCAATAGCAAAGAGGTTGTTTTAGGACTTCTCTTTTGGAAATTAAGAGTCATATTTCTAAGTGACTCATGAGTCATAAAAAATAAGAAACATTTAGAAAAATAAAATACTGCATTTTAAAAATATATGGGATCAGCTAAAGCAGTATATACAGTAAAATTTATAGCCTTAAATGCATATGTTAGAAAAGAAGAAAAACTGAAAATTAAATTACTAAGTGTGGAAAAAAAAGCAGAAAATTATGGTCTACAGCCAAGAAGTAAATCAGTCAATAGAAACAATAAATTGGCTGGGCGTGGTGGCTCACACCTGTAATCCCAGCACTTTGGGAGACCGAGGCGAGCAGATCACGAGGTCAGGAGATCAAGACCATCCTGGCTAACACGGTGAAACCCCATCTCTGCTAAAAAAAAATACCAAAAATTAGCCGGGTGTGGTGGTGGGTGCCTGTAGTCCCAGCTACTCAGGAGGCTGAGGCAGGAGAATGGCGTGAACCTGGGAGGCGGAGCTTGCAGTGAGCCGAGATCACGCCACTGCACTCCAGCCTGGGCGACAGAGCGAGACTGCATCTCAAAAATAAATAAATAAATAAATAAAAATAAAAATAAAAAATAGAAACAATAAATTTAAACAATAACTTTATAAATTTATTCAATGCAGAAGCGTTAATGAACAGGAATTCAGGGAGGATAAGACAGGAGTAAGAAGGCAGAAAGAGGCCAAGGAATAAAGAACAGAGTGAGAGTCTAGTAAAACGGACTTTTTAGAATGTTTTTAGAATAGGTAAGTTCTAATATTTTCTTTTAAATTATCTGCTGAAGAGTTGTTGATCCTCCTCCTTAACCCTCCAGTCTTCATTAAGAGTCTATTTGAAAGAGCTGACTCATATTTGGGGTTACGGGTTAAGAGATAAGAAGAAGGGGCTCTGTCTTTAAAGAGAAGAAGAAAGTGCTACACAATGTTGACTGGAGAATGAGAATTCATCTGAGGCTGAAAATTAGATCAAGAGATGGCTGAAAGACAAGTAAGCCCCTGGGACTTCATAGCCATCATGGAGAAGCATAAGAATGCCCAGAAGTGGCCGGGCGCGGTGGCTCACACTTGTAATCCCAGCACTTTGGGAGGCCGAGGCGGGCGGATCACGAGGTCAGGAGATCGAGACCACGGTGAAACCCCGTCTCTACTAAAAAAAAATACAAAAAATTAGCCGGGCGTGGTGGCGGGCGCCTGTAGTCCCAGCTACTCGGAGAGGCTGAGGCAGGAGAATGGCGTGAACCCGGGAGGCGGAGCTTGCAGTGAGCCGAGATTGCGCCACTGCACTCCAGCCTGGGCGACAGAGCGAGACTCCGTCTCAAAAAAAAAAAAAAAGAATGCCCAGAAGTATGGAAGGAGGGGGCATGGGAGCGGGGGGGGTGGTGGGGGTGGTTTCCAGCTGATTTTACCTGAAGGGGAAGGGTGACCCATCTGACTTATTTTTATTATATGTGTCTGAGTGAATTAATTTACAGTGAGGAACATAAAACTCTCTGACAGGTTCTTGACCTGCATATCTTCTCCCTGGGTGCAGATCTACTCACGAAGCAAAATGCTGCTTGGCAAGTCTGGAGAGGAACTAAAGGAGAAAAAAAAGGATACGCTAAATTACCAGAGTCATCAAGATGGGATGAGCTGATACAGCTGTGGCCACATCTGGGCCATTTTACAATAGTAATGGATGAGGCTATGGGGAGATCAAGGTCACAAACTAATGATGTGAGAGAGCTGGAATTTGAGCTCAGGCATGTCTGAGTCCAAGGCTCACCCTCTGTCCTCTCCCTCACAGGGGATCTTTCAGAGTGCCTCTCCCCTACACTGTGTAGATGGCCCACGTCTGCTTCAAATTATTGTCTGAGATAAGAAAGACACCACCCTGGAATGGCATCTCAGTCAATCCATACTGAAGCTCCTTGACAGGCCCAGGGGCCTACTCTGGCACAGAAAGACCTTATGTCTCATTTATGCCTGTATTTTGCTATTTGTTTTCTATGTGTCTCATGTCCTTTTTGTTCCTCTATCTCACCTTTTCTTTAAGTGGATATTTTCTAGCATACCATTGTAATCCCTTTGTTGATTTTTAACTATTTTTAGAGTTATTTTCTTAGTGATTGCTCTATTATAATGGGTACTTTATCACAGTCTACCTCAGATTAACGCTAAGTTAATTCCAGCATAGAATTAAGAACAGAGAAACTTTGTTCCAATATAGCGTTATTCCCTACCCCCTCCTTTACCCCTCCTTTAGCAAAAGTGTATGAAACATGCATCGTTGGGAGACTTCTGGGAAATGACAAACTATTTGTAGTTTAATTACAAATACCGTATTAGTGATCTGACTACATATTACTCAGTCATACAAAGTCACGATAAATCAAGTACAAAGGTCATGACAAACACAGTTTTTAGTGATTTCTATGCCTAAAGCTTTATATTCCCTTAATATGCTGTGTAAGAAAAAAATAACAGCTATGTGTGCAATTCCAGGGGAAGAGGGTGGAAACTTCGGCAGTCTACAGTACCTCAAAGCAGTTGTGCAAGGCTGGAATATATTAGATCTTCAGTAGCCCCTGGAATAACCCTTGATGCAGAGCTCATGGGTCACTAAGTAATGGGATGGTCTTCAGTTGAAATGAGACTCAGTAACTCTTGAATGGTGCTTTGCTCATGGACATCAAGCTGCTGTTCTTTGGCTAGACTGAGGGCCCTCATGCCATATTCCTGTGCCTGAAATAGAATTGCAGTGACAAAAGGAAGTTGTCACAGGAAAGCACAACACTGGGAAGCCCCATCTGTGCTCAACTCCAGAAACATGATAGAGAACTCACCACCTTTTCACACCACCCACTGAGCTCTTGTTGATAAACCTGTAAACACACTGGGCCCTTACAGCTAGCCACATGTGCGCTGGGAGGGGCAGCAGGGCACCAGAAAAAAAACCCCCCTGACTTGACGAACTAAGTACAAACTAAGTATACCTTCTTAACAAAGTGAGATCTTTGTAGGACCTTAATCAGGCCCTAGAGGCCATCACTGGAAGGCATAGAGGTGACAGGTGACACAAGTAAATTACTACATCCTAAGATGTAGGACCTTAATCAGGCCATACAAAGATGGCCCTAGAGGCCATCACGGAAGACATAGAGGTGACAGGTGACACAAGTAAATTACTACTCTGGGGTGGTCCTGGGGACCATGTGGCCCAGAGTTTTGACTTGGAAAGAGGCTCTCCTTTCTTCCTCCCTTCTTCTCTTCCTTCCTTCCTTCCTATAAATTGTTATTGAATGGTTACCATGTTCCAGGTCCTGTGAGTATAGGCAGAAATTCCTATTCTCATGGAACTTACAGTGTAGTAGGGGAGAAAGACAATAAAGAAGACAAATAAGTAAAACACGATAATCTCTTAAATAGGGATAAGTGCTAAGGAAAAAAATAAAGCATGAAAGGGGATAGGAAGCATTAGAGGTAGTAGTGGGCGTCTGCAGTTTTAGACAGGGAGAGCAGGGAACGCTTCACTGAAAAGAAAACAGCTGAGTCAAGTGAAGGCCTGAAGGAAGTGAGGTGCCAGTCTTGATGGATAGATAGATGTGTCCCTTTTGTCTAAGGCCTCTTGTAGATCTAACATGCCCTGGGGTAATGACTTCCTTGAGTATACAGTGGAAAATTGGACATTGCACCATAGAAATGAGGTTTTGTCCAATGTAAATTTGAAAGTTCAGTGGAAATATTTTCCTATTCCTCACCTATTCCTACCCCTATCCCAGACAGGGTTAGTGCCCTGTGCACTGTGCTCCCACAGTGCTCTGGGCTTCACTGTCACACTCTATTATAACCTATGAGCTCCTCCAGGCCTAGTATACTGCAGGTGCTTAGTAAAAGTTAGCTGAAGAAAGAAGAGAAGGAGGAGGGAGGAAAGGAGTCTTAAATTTTCCCATTTCACCCACACAAAAAGGCCTCCCTCCAACCACCCTCCTCTCTCTCCCCCTGTCTTCTTCTTCTTCTTTTCTTTCTTCTTCTTCTTTTCTTTCTTCCTCTTCCTCTTCTTCTTCTTCTTCTTCTTCTTCTTCTTCTCCTCCTCCTCCTCCTCCTCCTCCTCCTCCTCCTCCTCCTCCTCCTCTTCTTCT
>NW_026652329.1:98768-119137 GCF_009828535.3 Hylobates moloch
CTCCTCCTCCTCCTCCTCCTCTTCCTCCTCCTCCTCCTCCTCCTTTTCTTTTTTGAGACAGGATCTTGCTCTGTCACCCAGGCTGGAGTGTAGTGGCACAAGCACAGCTCACTGCAGCCTCAATCTCCAGGGCTCAAGTAATCCTCTTATCTCAGCCTCCCGAGTAGCTGGGACTACAGGTGCACACCTCTATGCCCAGCTGATTTTTTTATTTTTAGTTTTAGTAGAGAGTGGGTCTCATTATGTTGCCCAGGCTGGTCTTGAACTCCTGGACATAAGCAATCATACCGCCTCAGCCTCCCAAAGTACTGGGAATACAGGCATGAGACACTGTGCCTGGCCTGGTTTTCTTTATAGCAGTTTCTACTATCTGAAATTATATTAGACATACATATGTTTATTTCCACTCCTCCAAAAAATACCAGTGCCATGGAGATAGGAAACGTATGGATCACCACTGTATCCCCAGTCCCTAGATTAGTGCTTTACAAATGGTAGATTTTCAATAAATGTTTGAATGAATGAGAGAATCAACCAATAAATCAATAAACCTGAGACATACCACTTACTGTCTGTAAGACATTGGGCAAAGAATTGACCCTCTTGGTGCCTCAGTTTCCTTGTTTTTAAAGTAGACATAATAAAATAGCTACCTCATTAATGTTGGTGTAAGCATTAAGTATGATAATTGTGTAAAGGGTTTAGGCCAACAACTGGTATGTAAAAGTACTCAAAAACAGTTACTTTTTGAATCATTTCATGGCAATGCATTTCTGCCTGAATCCCTGCAGCAACAGGGAACTTAGTAACTGAATGGAGTTAGAGCGGCTACTACATCTGTCCAAGGCTCCCCAGAGCCTTCCTGCCCTGCAGGCTTCCCAGCACTGCCCCAGACTCCCTTTATCTGTGCAAGACTGGGAACCCTCGGGGGAAGAAGACAATCCAGCTTCCATTACGCAGGCTGGACTCAACACAGGAGAAAAGTCATGAGCATCTGAACCTCTTTGGAGTGAGGCTTGTTCTGAGGGCAAAAGCTATTGGAATTGGGCAAAACACAAATGAGTTCAACTAGATGAATTTCTACCTTCATTTTAGACCTGTTGCTTTTTTAGGGAAACTTGCCTTTGAAGAATTCATCATCAGGTAGTAAAGCATGACCAGGATCTTCAGAACAAAGATGGTTTTTTGGGGGGCTTTGTCAGATGTAGATTCTCGAATGTTCAAGATTGAAGTCAGGATGCGAATGGCTTCTGCTTCCTGGGCTTCATCTGCATTGGAAGGGGAAGAAAGAAAAAACAGGCTCTTGGCAACTGAGTCTGCCCTCATCAAAAGCACTCAGCTGTTAAAGGGCCTGGTCTGCTGAAGCCTTCCCAGGGGCACTGGTGGAAATAGCACCAATTGCAGCAAGTTTTTTACCTAGAGGACTCCCTCCAGGTGCAAAGCAGGAAGCCCCAAAGCAGGAGTTTCAGACCGCTTTCCAGCTTTGCTTAGCATGCCATTATCAGAGTAGCCTAAAAATATGCTCACTCCCACAGGTCCCAAAGTAGCTAAGGTTTCTCTCTTTCGGAGTCCTGAACTCTAGATCTCTTGGGCTTGCAAACACAAGAATCTGTCACAGGCAGATTCCTTGGGTCCAATTCAGCTTCCAGTCTATAGCTGAGAGGACAGAACTGGGGGAAGGGGCTTCTTGCAGCTGCAGCAGCTTAACTCTTCTAGTCTAGGCCACAGATGCGTAAGCAACAACCTTCATGCTTCCCTCTGAGAGTCTGTTTACTATTTTCCCCAGCAGTTTTTGGTCCTACTTTAGTCATCATTTACTGAGAAGTTACTACATGCACTTAAAAGCACTTAGACAAGTACTAAGCTTAGAGAAAAAGACGAAAACGATATACACCATCATGTTAAGGTTGGCTATCTTTGGATATCTATGATTTCCAAGTTTTCAGCTGTAACATGAACTATTTACATAATGAGAGAAAATTCAATAAAGTTATTAATTTTTTAAACTTTAGCTCAAAACCTCTCCTCCAAAGAGCCTTCCTTCTTCAACACCACCCAACTGTCCTCACCTCTTCATTCTGGGACTCATCTTGTAATCTAATTTGTACTCACAGGAATGTTCTTTTGTTATTGCCTATAGGTTCTATATCACCAGCTGCACTGTATGTCTCTTTTGAGCAGAAACTAGATCCTCTGTGTCTTTTCATTGTCTCTGAAGGCACAATGCTGTACGGTACTATTCAACACTTAGCCCTTTGCTGCGAATTGGGCAATTTTTTTTTGCTGCGAATTTGTTGGAATTGGGCAAAACACAAATGAGTTCAACTAGATGAATTTCTACCTTCATTTTAGACATGTTGCTTTTTTAGGGAAACTTGCCTTTGAAGAATTCATCATCAGATAGTAAAGCATGACCAGGATCTTCAGAACAAAGATGGTTTTTTGGGGGGGCTTTGTCAGATGTAGATTCTCAAATGTTCAAGATTGAAGTCAGGAATACAGTTTAATTCAATTGGGCCCTGCCACTGAGAAGCTCACTGTTCAGTAAAGCATGAAGCTAAGGCACCAGAAGAAATCAGCAATGCAACTTCTGTGTAGAGTCTACCTTGGCTTATGCGTCCTGCAGCAAGAGTCACCAACCCCCAGGCCATGGACCAGAACTGTTTTGTGGCCTGTTAGGAATTGGGCTGTGCAGCAGGTGGTGAGCAGGGGTGGTGGGGGCGAGCAAAGCTTCATCTGTATTTACAGCCACTCCCCATTGCTTGCATTACCACCTGAGCTCCACCTCCTGTCAGTTCAGTGGCAGCATCAGATTCTCTTAAGAGCATGAACCCTATTGTGAACTGTGCATGCAAAGGATCTAGTTTGTACACTCCTTATGAGAATCTGATGCCTGATGATCTGTCACTGTCACCCATCACTCCCAGATGGGACCATCTAGTTGCAGGAAAACAGGCTCAGGGCTCCCACTGATTCTACATTATAATGCATGGTATAATTATTTCATTATATATTACAATATATTAATAATAATAAAAACATAGTACACAATAAATGTAATGCACTTGAATTCTCCTGAAACCATTCCTCCCACGCCCTCCAGTCCATGGAAAAATTGTCTTCCATGAAATGGGTCCCTGGTGCCAGGCAGAGATTCGGACTGCTGCCCTGGAGGGATAACATAGAAATGGATGCTCTACAGAAATCACAGGGGGCTTTGATGGGGTCTTTTATTCCTCTAAATCTGTCCCTTAGTAACCTCCGAATGGCTATGTGTGACGATAGGGATCTGAATTCTTCCCAACACTGGTAAAATCTCTTTGATCCCCGTATCTCAGTTTTCTCCATCAGCAACATGGGGAAGGTAGCAATGGTGCTTCATGACAGGGACAGCTGCTTTCCCTCTTAGGGACAAAGTCTGTGTATTGGGTGAGATGAAGTCACTACTCTCCCTTCAGGGAAAACTGCCACTTACCCAAGCCAGTGTCATTCTCAAATAGTTTGCCCAGTAAATCCATTTGTTGGGTGTGAGCCTGTGAGAGGACTTGATAGTGATTGTTCAAATATGCATGCCAGATCTCAGAGACCTGTTGGGAAAAGAGATGGTAATATGACAAGCAGGCCAGATCTCAGCCGTCAGACTAGGCAGGTGAGGAGAATAGCGCATATGGCCGGGCTTCTGGACAAAGTGGAGGTTCTCTCTCCTACTGTGCCTGGAGGCAGAGGGAGCCCTAGGAGCCCAAACAGGCCTGGCCAAGGTAAGTGTGACAAGTGATGGGCTGCAAAGGGCCTGTGGCAGCTCATCTTGGGGTAGCCCTAGTGGGGTCTAATAACAGTGGCTATCTTTTGTACAGCACACAAAACACGAAACCTTTACATCCTCACAACATCCCGATGTAATATTCTTATTATTCCCATTTTACATGTAAATAAACTGAGGCTCAGTTTATTTAGTAAACTGAATTTAAACTCTGGTCTATCTGATTCTAAATAGCCAGAATTTAAACCCTGGTCTATCTGATTCTAAAGCTTTTAAGCTACAGCAAAATGCCTCTTTCTCAGAAGCAGGTCTAAAACATGAATCAACAATCAGCAGAAAGCCTATATTACACATTTATTACACAAATGATTGCCTGCTAAGTGAGGTGGTACTATATGGAAACAACTGACATTTTAATATACTGGAAACAGTTTAAAACATTTTATATGTAAATATGGAAATTTCTCATGTTCTTGGATCCCTTGACAGGATCTTGTAGCAAGAGACTTCCCTTGGAAATCTTCTTCTCTATCGCACACTTCAACATGCCCACATTAGCTTGCTGCTATGGGTATGACACAGCATACAACTGTCTATTTGAAGGGGTTTGGCTCTTACTGACCTGTCCTTCATTATTCATTAATCACCCTATGGATGTTAAGGGTTAGTCTATTTTGGTAGTGGAGACACTGGAAGAAAGAAAATGGAGTATATCATGTATCAGGCTATATAATCTTGGGTAAGCCACTTCATCTCTCTGTGCCTCTCTTTCTCATGAATGGTATGTTTTTCATGAATAGTCTAATACAAGTCGTAAGACACCAAGCCTAAGAGTGAAGGCTCAGCTCCCACATTCCCCAGCTCACCTTGGTGTACAATGTGTCTGCCAGGTCCAACTTTTTAAGGTCATAGAATATATTAGCCAGGTGGAAGTAGCCTCCTGAAGTCCTAATGTCCTCTGTTCCAAATGCACAACTGGCAAAATAAATCTATAGCAGGAGGAAGAAGGAGAGTGCTTGAGTTCCTTTTGCAAATCATATATCTGATAGAGGACTTGTATCTAGAATACATACAAAAAACTGTTACAACATTCCAATTTAAAAATGGGCAAAAGATCTGAATTGACATTTCTCCAAAAAGATATTCAGATGAATAATAAGCACATGAATAGATGCTAACATAGTAATTAGGTAAATGCAAAACAAAGCTATAATGAGATATCACTGCATCTGGGATGGCTAGAATCAAATACAGAAAATAAAAAGTGTTGGGAAGGATATGGAGAAAATGAAACCCTCACGCATTGCCAGTGGGCATGTAAAAGGGTGCAGCCTCTGTGGAAACAGTTTGGTAGTTCCTAAAAAAGTTAAACATAGAGTTACTACACGACCCAGCAACTCCTCTTCTAAGTACCTACCCACAAAGACTTGTACGTAAATGTTTATATCAGCATTATTTAAAATACACAAAACATAGAAACAACAAAAATGTCCATCAACTGATGAACGCATAGACAAATTGTGGTATATCCAGGCAATGGAATGCTAATCAGCAATAAGAGGAATGAACTGTTGATACATGCAACAACATGGATGAATCTCAAAATAATCATGCTAGGTGAAAGAGGTCAGATGCAAAGGACCACACAGGATTCTGTCTGTATGAACTGTCCTGAGAAGGCAAATTTGTAGAAACAGGAAGTGGTTGCCTGGGGCTGGAACAGGAATGGGAAATGACTGCAAATGGATACAAGGGATCTCTTTGGGGTGATGGAAATGTTCTGAAACTTGATTGTGCTCATGGTTGCACTACTCTGTAAATTTGCTAAAAATAATTTAATTGTACCCGTAAAATGGGTGAATTTTATGGTATATATCAATAAAGGGGTGTCTATGTGTGTGTGTGTTTAAAAAGCTAGGCTAAGGAATCTGATCTTGTGCTAATTCTTTTTTTTTTTTCTTTTTTTTTTTTTTTGAGACATAGTCTCCCTCTGTCGCCCAGGCTGGAGTGCGGTGGCGCGATCTTGGCTCACTGCAACCTCGCCTCCTGGGTTCAAGAGATTCTTTTGCCTCAGCCTTCCGAGCAGCTGGCACTACAGGCACACACCACCACACCTGACTAATTTTTGTATTTTTTGTATTTTTTTTTTTTTTTTGGAGACTGAGTCTCACTCTGTCGCCCAGGCTGGAGTGCAGTGGCGCAATCCTGGCTCACTGCAACCTCTGCCTCCCAGGTTCAAGCAATTCTCCTGCCTCAGCCTCCCGAGTAGCTGGAATCACAGGCACATGCCACCACACCCAGCTAATTTTGTATATTTAGATGGAGTTTCACCATCTCAAACTCCCGACCTCTGGTGATCCGCCCACCTTGGCCTCCCAAAGTGCTGGGATTATAGGTGTGAGCCACCACACCTGGCCTACTAATTCTTAACTGTGTGGCCCAGCTCAGGACAGAATGTGCCTCTGCTTAATTTGTTGGAGGATGTAGAGTATAGAGAGGAAACACAAAGAATTGTATTAGTCAGGAGCCCAGGTGGAACTAGATGGCACCCTCAATAAGATTGCCTGAAGACAGTTTAGTGGAATTATGATTTGACATGTAGAAGGGTTAAGAAACCAACCAGGGCTAGGGAAAAGCCCTACGAGTAAAACCAACAAGGCCTAGTGAAACACCCGGGACTACCAACAGCAAGAAACTATTACCATCCCTACACCCGAAACAGCAAGGGGAGGAAACAAGGTTACCAGGGCCCAGCAAGAGCCAGCACTATGGAAGAAGGCTGCCTGACAGGAGCTGTGGCCACAGAGGAACACTGTTCCTGCCAGATCAGCGGTGGGCAGAGAGACAGCAGGGAGAATCAGTGCCTCAGCCTTTTTCTCCTCCTACTCTCCACTCCCCTACCATACCTTCCACTCTCCAAACCCAACCAAGGCCAGAGAGCAATGGAGTCCACAGAGGTTGTGTAGTCCATAGAGGTCAGGCTCCCAGGGCATAGAATAGGGCAGAGAATGGATATGGGGTAGTGGAATTTAAAGAATAACCAGTGTAAAATTTAATTTATGGACATCGTACAGGCAGGCCACCAGAGGAAGGGCTGCTTGGTGCAGAGGCCAGAAGAGAGGCTGAAGAGAGAACCAACCTGCATGGAGACTGCAGTCTGACTCTACGCTAACTCAGATTTCACACCCAGGAACTCTGTTCTCTGGTAATATTTTCCAGTACTGAAATTTTGAAAGAACAATTCAGTTATCACCCTCAACATCCCATCTAACCCTTGTACAGAGTTTTATCATCGATAAGCGCTTTCTTATACATCTAGCTCTTTTAAATTTAATAACCAACACTCTGAAGTAGAGATATTACTGTTATTTTTAAAAATAATAGCCAAAGTACTGTACATGTATTGTCCTATTATTAATCTTCGCAATGACCCAATGAGGCAGAGACTATTTTATTATTCCTGTCTTGCAGGTGATGAAAGAGGTGAAACAAATTTTCCAAGACTATGTGGCTAGTGAAACAACAGATCTGTGACTAGAAGCAAAGCCCTTCTCTCTCTCGCTGTCTTTTTTTTTTTTTTTTTTTTGAGATGAAGTCTTGCTCTGTCGCCAGGCTGGAGTGCAGTGGCGCGATCTCAGCTCACTGCAACCTCCACCTCCCAGGTTCAAGCGATTCCCCTGCCTCAGCATTCCGAGTAGCTCGGACTACAGGCTTGCACCACCACGCCTGGCTAATTTTTTGTATTTTAGTAGGGACGGGGTTTCACCATGTTGGCCAGGATGGTCTCAATCTCCTGACCTCATGATCTGCCCACCTTGGCCTCCCAAAGTGCTGGGATTAGAGGCGTGAGCCACCACGCCCGGCCAGCAAAGCCCTTCTCTTAACGAGTATGCTGTTTTGCCTCCCTTTACTCTTCAGGGCAACTGAAACTTCAGGAATATGTGACCTGGCCAAGGTTGAATAGCTATGAAGTAGAAATGCTTGAAGTTAGGTCGGTAGAATTGTGTCATGGCTAACATGCCACCCAATAATCAATTGTAAACAGAAAGTTTTAGAGAAATGCACAATTTTTAAAAAAATAAACAGATTTTGGAAATATACAGGTGTTATAATTTAGATTTTGGAAATATCCAGGTGTTATAACTTAGCTTGTTTACATCATTGGCCAGATGATAACGGGCTTCTTCATAGTTTTTCTTAGCTATATAGAGAAGTCCCAGATTCCGATGCAGTAAAGAGTGGGTGGCATTACTACAGTCAGTTGATTTGAGGACTGTCCACTGGGCTTGGAATAGATATTCTTCAGCCTGAACGATTCGGCCCAGACCTGCCCAAAAGCAGAAAAGAAGGTTATAATTCATATCCAGGCCAAAGAACACATGAGGAAATATGAGTCATTTCCCATTCACTCATGTATTCATTGACTCAAGTATATACTGACACAGAAAAACTCATACAGGAATGTTCATAGCAGCCTATTCGGAAGAGCCAAAAAAAAAAAAAAAAGAGACAATGTAAATGTCCATCAGCTGATGAGTGGATGAACAAAAGGAGGCATCTCCATCTCCATCTCCATATCCATAAGTGGAATATTACTCAGTTATAAGAAGGAACGAAGTAGTGCTACCTGCTATAATTGGATGAACTTTGAAAACACTATACTAAGAGAAAGAAACCAGACACCAAAGGCCACATATTGCATGATTCCATTTATATGAAATGTCCAGAATAGGCAAATCCATAGAGATGGAAAGCAAACTAGTGGTGGCCAGGCGACAGGGAGTCCAATGCAAGGGAGGCACTAACAGGGGGTCCAATGCAAGGGAGGAACTAAGAGGGAGTAACTGCTGACAATTACAGGCTTTCTTTTAGGGGTGATGAAAATGTTGTGGAAATAGATCATGGTGATTGTTGCACAACCTTCAGAATGTGCTAAAACCACTGGATTGTCCTTTTTTTTTTTTTTTTTGACAGAGTCTCACTTTGTTGCCCAGACTGGAGTGTAGTGGCGTGATCTCGGCTCACTACAACCTCTGCCTCTCGGGTTCAAGTGATTCTCATGCCTCAGCCTCCCAAGTAGCTGGGACTGTAAGCATGTGCCACCACGCCCCACTAATTTTTGTATTTTTAGTAGAGACAGGGTTTCACCATGTTTGCCAGGCTCGTCTCAAACCTTTGACATCAGTTGATCCACCTGCCTCGACCTCCCAAAGTGCTGGGAATACAGGCATGCGACACTGCGTCTGGCCTGAATTGTTCTTTAAAAGGGTGTATTTTATGATATGTGAATTATATCTCAATTGTGAAATATATATATGCATATTTAATACCCTTTATGCGCCAGGCCTTGTGTTGAGTGATGGGGATTCAAAGTGCAACATGAAAACAAATGTATTTACAATATAGTATAATTGCAATAGAAACACAAGCTTTGGAAGTGTCAGAGGATAGGAAATGTTTAATTCTATAGAAGAGATGGAGAGGGACACTGAAGCAGAGTCTGAGCTGGGTTTTGAGGATGAATAGAAGTTTTCCAGGTAGATAAGGCAGGGAGAACATCCCAGGCAAAAGTAACAGTATGTGCAATGTCATAGAAATATGAAATAATACGTTATGTTCATAGAACTATACAGAGTCACAGCTGCAGGGAATTGGTTCCAGAACCCCCATCAGATACCTAAATATAAGGATGCTCAAGGCTCTAATATAAAGTAGTGTAGTATTTGCATATAACCTATGCACATCATTCCTTATACTTTAAATCAACTCTAAATTACTTATAATACCTAATACAATGTAAATGCTATGTAAATAGTTGTTCTACTATATAATTTTTGTCTTTTTTAAGTTTAAATTTTTTCTTTTTTTTGCTTACTAGCCCACAAGTAACATCATGTATTGTTTTTATTTGTATCATTTTTAATCATTATATTATTTTTAAAAATATTTTTGATCCATGGATGCTTGAATGGGCAGATGCAGAACCTGCAAATATGGAGGGCCGACTGTATTAGCCTGTGATGCTGGAGCACAAATTGTGAAGGACAGAATGGCAGAAAATGAGGCTATGGTGGTAGGCAAGGGGCAGGTCACAGAGGGCTTAGTGAGTTATGCCAAGGAACTTGATGCATGTGGATAAAAACTAGAGGATTTTCAAAAAGGGCGAGAGAATCGGATTTATATTTAGAAAGATCCTTTGGAACCAATGTGGAGGAGGGACCAGAGGGGAGGAATAAAGGTAGAAGATTCACTGGAAGATGTCTGAAATAGTTCAGGCAAGCACGCTTAAGAGCCTGAAACAAGACAGTGAACTAAGGAAGAGGAGATCCAAAAGAGACAGGAAGTGGAATGGACAATGCATGGTTACTAAGTGATGTGGAAGGTAAGAGAAAGGAAAGCCACCTTTATTGCTAATATTTAGATACTCTGGACACTTAAAGCTTTTTGTTTATTACATATCATCTTTACATAAACAGAAGCCTGCCTACCTGCTTGGCTTCTGGGGAAATTTGTCGGAACTGAATAGAAAGCCACTACATCAGTGTGCTGCAGGGCAGGAGGCGTGCTCTGGGAGTGAAGCATTGGTGTGATAGGTGCTGCAGCAGAAACGGCATCAACGAAGGGTTAGGAGGTAAGGACACGAACCCCTCATAAGCCAACCCTCTGCTCCTCTGTGTCCTTCCTGTCAGACCTAGTTCATATGTAAGCATGCTTTTTATTCTAGTTGTAACCCTACATCACTGAATTAAAGGAAAAGAGATGAAGAGGAAGCAGTCTACAAGAAGAAGCAAGTAACTTTGCCTGATGGAAGGTCAAAGTGCAAACTAAAATGGGAAACTACTAGATGAGGAGCACGAGGCCTAGTCCCTGATCCTGGCTCATGTGAACATGGCAAGTCACATCTTCCCTCCAGGCTTTGTCTGTAAAATATGAGGTTTAGGCTGAAGTCCTCTCACATTTGAAGAAGCAAATGACTCTTAACTAAGATTGTTTAGATGGGAAAAAAATGGTACAGGGCATTGACAAATATTGGAAATTTAAAATTTTCCACATCCAGTTCTCACTCAAGAAGGCAACGCCAAAGAAGGAAGACTCCAAGACCCAGCTGAACCAGCATCTAAACAAGCATCAGTCCTAAAGGAAAAGGCATACTTGGGAGAATAAACTGTGAGGCTAGAGAGAGAGAGTACGGTGAGAAGAATGGGCTGCTACTAGCCCATGAGATTACAGTCAGAATTAAGATTGTGACCAGTGAGTGCCTAAGTTCAGGCCTGCCTCTTATGGACAGTGCCTACCTGGAGAGGCATAGGGTGAAGTGGAGGTGCTGGAGACATAAAATACTATCCCTTAGGGTGACTTTACTAGTGTACGGAATTGAGAAAGGACAGCCACTTACAGACCAGTGGTACTTGTCTGACGGGTGAGGCAACAGGCTTATACTGGGTTAATGGCAGATCTGGGAGATACTATGGGGGAAGATTTTGCAGGACTTGGTGATGAAAGTGAAGGAATGCAGCATACAGCAGTCACAGCTGAGTCAAAGGTTGTGGCTGTGAGGTGCCCAGGGGAAGAAAAGGGAATTTGTATTTATTGAAGATCTGTTATTTGCCCAACATTGTGCTAGTCCCTTTGCATCTGTGGTCTAAGTCGGCCAACAACCCTGTGAAATAATCATCAGATGAGGAATTTGAAGCGGAGGCAACTTCATTCATTCATTCAACCAACCATATATTCACCTAATTGATTGAGTCTCTATCACAATGTGTGATGCTCAATGCACACTAAGACATGATCCCTGACTCCAAGAAGCTTAAAATCAAGTGAAGTAGGCATACAATAAATAGACAAAACACGAGTGCTGTGAAGGAAATGAACAGAACACAGTAACCAAAATGCTAGCTCACTGCAGCCTCCACCTCCTGGGCTCAAGCAATCCTCCCACCTCAGCCTCCCAAGTAGCTGGGACTACTACAAGTGCATGCCACCATGCCCGCCTAATTTTTTTTTTAAGAGGTGAGGTCTTGCTAGGTTGCCCAGGCTGATCTTGAATTCCTGGGCTCAAGAGATCCTCCCATTTCGACTTCCCGAAGTGCTGAAATTACAGGTGTGAGTCACCACGCCTGGCCAGTTTAAGCACATACCTGAAGGATGATCAAAAGCCAGCCACGTATGAGAGCAGAAAGAGCATACCAGGCAGAAGGAACCATGTATGTGAGAGCTCTGAGTGAAGAAGAGCTTGGTGCCTGCGATCACCCAGCCAGTAAAGAAAGAGCTGATATTTGAACCCAGGCTCTCCTGCTTCCAAAGCACTGATAACAGTGAGGGGAGATGAGCAGGGTGGCTCCTCCTTGAAGTGTTCCTGAAAATGTCATTTCTAGTTGAGTAAAATTTCAAAGTTTTACTAAAAAGAAAAAAAAAAGCTGAATTTCTGTTATCTGTCCACTCCAGTCTGAAGGAATCTCTAAGATGGGAAAGAAACATGTGCACAGGAAAGTGATTCTTTAGACTTCCAAAAAGGTTAGCAAGGTTTTAAACCAATGACTGGAGGTACAGTGAAATCTTCCATTTAGACAGCACTTTCCAGACTTCAAAGCACTTTCATGGACATTACACTCGAACTCTTTTCATCCTTAAAAGAATCCTGTGAAGAGAACTCAGATTCAACACATACTCACACAGTGCTCACGAGGTTTCAGGTACTGTGAAATTATTTTTTTAGTACCTTCTCTGTGCTAAGTGCTGGGCTGAGCGTGAAGACATCTGTGATGAGTGAAGAATAGACACAGATCCAGTTCTCCCTGAGCTTACCGTCTACTGGAGCAGGGAGACAATTAAATAATCTCATCAATGAATACAATTATTAATGGAGTAAGTGCTCAGAAGAAAGGAGTAGGTCTTTAAATGAGTATATTAAAAAAGAGACCTGGCTAGGTGCGGTGGCTCACACCTGTAATGCCAGCACTTTGGGAAGCTGAGGCAGGTGGATCATTTGAAGCCAGGAGTTCAAGACCAGCCTGGGCAACATACTGAAACCCTCTCTCTACTAAAACTACAAAAAATAGCTAGGCGTGGTGGTGCGTGCCTGTAGTCCTAGCTACTCTGGAGGCTGAGGCGGGAGAATCACTTGTCCCTGGGAGGCAGAGGTTGCAGTGAGCCAAGATCAGGCCATTGGACTCCAGCCTGTACAACAGATCAGGACTCTGTCTAAAAAAAAAAAAAAAAAAAAGGGAGACCCAACCTGGTCTAGAGCCCTGGGACAGTTTCTAGACAAGGCAGTAGTAACCCTTGAGCTGAAACCTGAAAGATGACAAGAAGTTAATTTGGTGAAGGGAAGAGGAGGAGAAGCAGAGAGAGTGGCTACAGAAAAGTCTTTCCCAACAAGGAAATCATCGTGCTTCTGAGGAACTGAGAGAAGGCCGGTCGGTGTAACTGGAAGGGAGTGAGAAAATAATTCAAGAGAGACAGGTGATAGAATTGAGGTGACAGAATTTGTTAAGGGCTAGATCAAGCAGAGCCTCATGGGTTGCTTTAGAAATGTGGTCTTTATTTAGAGGAGTGATGGGTCACATTTTTGTATGCAAACCAGATTAGAGGGAGGCCAGAGAAGATGTGGGGAGACCAGTTAGTACGTAGTGGTCTAGATGAGAGATGATGAGACTTGGGCTAAGGTGACTTTTCCAGAATCCCATAGCTAGCCAGTGTCACAGGTAAACAGAACCTGGGCTGTATTATCTTGTCCAGTGCTTTTCTCATTAGTTTGGAGGAAAGACAGTCTGGAATGGGGTGACAGACCTGAGCAGGGTGAGCAGGGCATTCCTGCAGGCAAACAGCCTGGTATGGGGAGTCGGAACCCATACAAGGGAGGAGGGATCCATGCAGCAGAGGCAGCCTGGAATGGGGAGTCAGAACCCGTGGAGAGGGAGGAGGTATCTGTAAGGTGGAAAGGATGGAGTTAGACAGCGGGGATTGATTCATGTAGGGGAACTGATTAATATGTAAATAAACTAATGAAAGTGAAAGCTGTCAGCAAAGGGAGTTGCAATTATGGAATGGAAGTAAATTAGATTGAACCCTGTGGTGCTGAATTAGATCTGGATCAAACAGTATTATAGACTAGTGGTTATACAGATATTGATGTAGATATATAGATATAGGCTGGACACAGTGGCTCACACCTGTAATCCCAGCACTTTGGGAAGCTGAGGCAGGTGGATCACTTGAGGCCAGGAGTTCAAGATCACCAACATGGTGAAACCCCGTCTCTACTACAAATACAGAAATGAGCCAGGCATGGTGGCACACACCTGTAGTCCCAGCTACTTGGGAGGCTGAGGCAGGAGAATTGCTTGAACCAGGGAGGAGGAGGCTGCAGTGAGCTCAGATTGCGCCACTGCACTCTAGCCTGGGTGACAGAGTGAGACTCAGTCTCAAAAAAAAAAAAAAAAAGATATATAGATATAGAAATAAATACAAATGTAATGTGTGTATACATACACCCATTATTATATTTACACTTACTCCCTAACTCCACTGAGAAGGCCTGGGAGCAGTAATACCCCAATAGCATGAATACATCTAGTGCACAGCTTTTGGCTTCTGAATTTCACTTTCCACTGAAAGAAATCAGGGCTCTTTAGAGGTATGTTCCAGAAAGCAGTCAAGTGAGCAAAGAACAAATGGGGTTGTATCTAGGAGATGCAGAAGCCAGCTTGAGTGGGGGCTGCCACTGGTCAAATCAGGGACAGTTTGAGAATCAAATTAATGATAGTAATGGATTTAAGCCCATTGAATAAAGAGGCAATACTGATATAAATAACTAAATGAATACTTTGAAAATTTCATGAGGAATGGGATATTTATATAGTTTCAAAGGACCTCTCCATGAAATGAAAATTTCAGTTATTAATTACAGAAGGGTGAAAGTAACATTACAGGGAGGAAGCCTGGCAGACACCATCCTAGTAACATAATTAAAATGAACATCATCAGTAATGAAAAAAAAAGGAAACATGCCAGTTTATAGGATGGGATGAGAACACAGCATCACCTCTGTACTGTTTTTGCCAAAAATCCATAACCTGAGTCCCATCATCAGGAAATATCAGACAAATCCAAATTGAGACATATTTTATACAATTGGCCTGTAACCTTTAAAAGTGTCAAGGTCATAAAAGTAAAGAAAAGGTTGAGAAACTATTCCAGAGTTTTATTGCCAACACATGGCAACGAAATGAAAAGTGTGATCCTGAACTGTATCGTTTTGCTATAAAGATGATATTGGGAAAATTCAAGAAACTTGAATGGGGTCTTCTTAGATGACAGGGTCCCCTTGTGTGGTTCCCATAAAGACATTCTCCTTCATAACCACAATACAATCTATCTCATTTACTAAGGGGACACTGAAGTATTCTAAGGATAGGGAACCAGGTGAGCAACTTACTCTCAGAGAACTCAGGGGATAAAAGTTATTTATATTGTACTTAATTTTAACAGTTTTACTTTTAAAAAAGTTTTACTTTTAAAGAAGCACTTTTTTAACGGTGGCTATTAAAACATATGAAGCATTTTTTTAAACGGTGGCTATTAAAATATATGAAGTGTTAGCACAGTGCCTAAAACACCGTAGATGCTCAAGAATGTCAATTCCTCTCAAAATGCCAATTTTCCTTTTGTAGTAGCCACCACATAGGGTATCTGCTAAGTCTGTTCTATACTCTCAGAATTGCCTCTCCCATCTATAGGGGTGGGTTCCTGTATTTCTGAACTATGCGACTCTGATCCCAGGGAACAAAGGTGGATCCCACACTCAAGCCATGTCAACAAAATTCTGTCTTCTACGAATTTGTAATTGGAAATCAGAAGCTAATTAGTTTCTACTGCCTACTTCGAACCTAGAAAACATGTAAACTGAAGAACTCCATCTGACATTTTGGGGTAGCTGTCTTCCACAGTGAGCATAGGGTAGACAAATCTGGTCTGCAGAGAGGGAAAATAGCGAAGCAGATACCCAGAGAGAAGTAGATACAGGAGACAAGGCCCAAGAGAGAACAAAAGGCACCTTGAGCCTTGGTTCCTTACAGCATTCCAATTCTAGTCCCTCATGAAGCCTCAGCTCTTGTAGGATACTACAGCACCCTCACAGAATTCCTCCTTTTTGTGCAGGCCAGCTTGAGTGGATTTCTGCCAGTTGTAGACAAAAGTCTGTGACATCTCCTTCCCTACCTTGTGCTAAACTTTACAGCAACCCTGCTCCTTCTACAATAGGTCTCATGGTGCCACTGTCAATCATTGGTGTGACCCAAACATAGCACCACTTAAGGGATCCAAGCATATCAAGTCGGTTTCACTCACCAAGGCTAGCCTCGGCCAACAGCAGGTAAGCAGGCACAAGCTCTACGGAGCTCAGGCCGTACAGGGTCACACGGAAGCGAAGGGAATGCAAAGCTGCTGGTACAGCATCTTCGTGTTTCCCTTCAAAGAGGTATTTCTGGGCTACGGTGTAGCAGAATTCAATCAAATACTTCTGTGGAAGAGAGAAACAGACTATCTGAGACAGTCTAACGTTAAAGGCAAAGGTGGATGTAGATGGCCCTGGGGATAAGGCCAACACCTAATGACCCAGTTAAAGGCACATAGTGAGCCTGCCTGTATTAGAGTGGACGTGAAGCCCCACATAAGTGATATAAGAAGGCAAACTCTGGACTATGAGCTCCTTAAGGCCCAGGAACATGTGTCTTTTCATCTTAGTTCAGGGCTTGGCATAGATGAATGCTCAATATAGAGTTATCAGATGAATAAATGAGTATTATTTTTATAGTTCTAATAAAACTTTACTTTAGCAAAGCTAGCATGTCTCAGGACAATCTGAAACTTTCTGCCTTCCTAGTTGAGTTAATTTTGAGAGAAACATCTCATTTTCCCTCTGGAATTACCCTGTTTAGCTAATATCACAAAAAACTTTAACTCTGCATCGTTTTAAGGCTATCAAAGTGTCATAACACTAAAATGGATGGATCTTATGTTTAGAGATTTATGGCTTATAATAAGGGGCTAATTTTTTAGAGTGATTGAGATGCTCAACACTCAACACTATACATAATAATAGTGGCAAGTTTTGCTAACCTCCTTTATTTATTCAGTAGTATATCCATACATCATTCTTAACCCTCCTATTATGTGGCCAGGCTCTTGGCATCTGTGGACGTTATGGGCTGAATTGTGTCCCCTGCCAAAATTCATGTGTTGAAGCCCTATTCTGCAGTCTGTCACAATGTGACTATAATTGGAGCTAGGGCCTGTAGAGAGGTGATTAAGTTAGAATGAGGCCATTAGGGTGGGCCCTAACCTAATCTGACTTGTGTCTTTATAAAAAGAGGAAATTGGACACACAAAGAGATACCAGGCATGCTTGCACACAAAGGACCATGTGAAGACACTGCAGGAAGGCAGCCATCTGCAAGCCAAGGAGAGAGGCCTCAGAAGAAACCAAACCTCCTGACCCCTTGATCTTGGACTTCCCAGCCTCCAGAGCCGTGAGGAAATAAACGTATGTTGTTTGAGCCACCCAGTTTGTGATATTTAATTGTGACAGTACTAGCAGACTAATACAGTGAGTATTTAGTAAATGTGGAAAACAACAGACTGAATGGTGTTGAGGACTTAAAAAGATATAAAACAAAGTCTCTGCTCTCAGTGAGGTTACAATTTAGTAATCTCAACACAGTTTGACCCTTGTCTTGGGCAGCTTCACCGCATCTAAAACTTAACCTTGGAAAGTGCTGCAGGCCCTACCTGCCGCTGCTGCAGCTGCTGCAGGCCATGCTGCCGTTCTTCCTCCGAATTGTAGAAGGGCATGCAAGTGCGCAGTGGAATCAAGAGCTGACATATTTTCTCATGGATGCTGTCCCAGTCAGCTTTCTGATGTACCACCCCACTGACAACAGAAACATAGACTTCATGATCTTTATATTTGGCATGACTTAAGATCCCATTAACCCTCCTACCGGCCTATCCCTAGACACCAGAAAAGTAAGCCAAACACAAACCAGGCAGGGAGCTCAAAGCCATTTCTGAGACTCAAATCTCTTTCCTTTCATGTGGTTATTTGATGGTGTATAAACTGTGTTGGGATTGGAGAGTATAATGTTTCTGCAGGCACACATTCACATTCTGAAGTCACACAGGGATGCTGGCATGCAATTGCTCATAGTGTTCTCTTATAATCTCTTTTATTTCTGCAAGGTTGGTAGTAATGTCCTCATTTTCATTTCTGATTTTAGTAATCTGAATCTTCTTTTCTAGGCCAGTCAACCTAGCTAAAAGTTTGTCAATTTTGTTGGTCTTTTCAAGGAGCCAACTTTTGGTCTCATTGGTTCTCTTTGTAGTTTCTTTATTCTGTTTTATCTCTGCTATAATCTTTAATTTTCCTTTCTTCTGCTAGCTTGTGTCTATACCCACCACAGGGCTGTGTATAAAGGAGTTTATAAATATGTTTTAGTTTGCTCTTCTTTTTCTAGTTTCTTAAGATGAAATGCTAGGTTACTGATTTGAGATCTTCTTTTCAATGTAACGTATATTAGTATAAATTCATATGAGTACTAAATTCATATAGTAACCTCTGAGTACTGCTTTGCCAGCATCTAAGTTTTAGTATGTTGCTTTTGCTTTCATTTATCTCAAAGCATTTTCTAATTTCCCTTGTAATTTCTTCTGTGACTCATTGGTTAAGAGTGTGTTATTTCTACATATTTGTAAATTTACCAAATTTCCTTCTGTTATTGACTACTAATTTCATTCCATGTAGGTGGAGAACATACTCTGTATGAAATCAATCCTTATAAATGTATTGAGATTTATTTTATGGTCTAACATATGGTCTATCCTGAAGAATGTCCTATATGCACTAGAGAAGAGTAGGCACTCTGCTGTTATTGAATGGTGTTCTATAGATATCTGTTAGGTCTAGTTGGTTTATAGTGTGGTTCAAGTCTTATATTTCCTTGCTGATCTAATTGTTCTATGCATTACTGAAAGTGGGATATTTGATCTTCTATCTAGTTGTTCTATTCATTACTGAGAGTGGGATATTGGATCTTTCATCTAGTTGTTCTGTTCATCACTGAAGGTAGGATATTGAAGTCTTCAACTATTATTATTAAATTGTGTATTTTTCTCCCCAGTTCTGTCTGTTTTTGCTTCATGTATTTTGAAGCTCTGTTGTTAGATGCATACAATCATGGGTTTTTGCATTTCTATTGCTTATTACACATTTTCACTTAAATGTGAGTTAACTGTTTGATTCCATTTATACGTATTTCAAAACAGGTAACAATAATCTAGAGGAGGGGTCAGAAAAGTTTTTCTGTAAAGGGTCAGATAAATATTTTAGGCTTGAGAGCTACAGGGTCTCTGTTGCAACTACTCAACTCTGCTGTTGTAGCACAAAAGCAGCCACAGACAATATACGGCCATGTTCAAGCACCTTCTTGGACAACATTGCCAACTTCTTGGACAATAGAAATGCAATTAAAGTGTTTTCTTTACAAGTTATGACTGCTACCAAAGAAATGACAGAAACCATTTAAAATGTTTTTGGGGAGGTAGAGAATTATTATAAACAGATCAATAAAAGCACTTAGCCAGGATATAGCTGAGTTCCACAGGGAATTTATCAAGTGGGGCTTATAAGCAATGGAAGTGTTAACTTAGATGCCTGAACTTTTGTTCCACTGAGAGCAACTGACATATCTTGCCTTTCTAAATAAAGTGAGCTTTATTTATATATTTGCAGGCTTCTTGCTTATTGATCTGTCCCACCCATAACACCTAACACAGGGTCAGGGATAAAGTAGGAATGAATAAATGCTTTCAACCAGGGCTCACAATTAAGTAGCTTGTGAGCCAGAAATGTTTTGTTTGGCTATTATCACATTTTTTTTTAAGCTGAATTTGAAAGTCTTTAAGTAGGGCATTCATTCTACAATTCACCACTGATCCTATAGCTTCCTATTATTGAATACCACTTCACTGTTTGTTTTCTTAGTAATCTGCAATATTTTTTGCAATAATTTTTCCTTTTGACATATGAAGTGCAAATTTAAATGCCACCACTGGACAGGAGGAGAAAACAAATGGTGAAGTGGTATTCAAGAACAGGAAGCAATAGTATTTGTAATGAATTACAGAATGACCACCCTGACTAAAGACATTTAAACTCATGTAAACCTATGGTACTGAAGTCTCTTTTACCTGTCACCAATGTTTTAGTATGTACTTCCATAAAATTACCTTTTCTTAAAAACGTTCTACTGTCCTGTAATCCCAGCACTTTGGGAGGCCGAGGAGGGCGGATCACAAGGTCAGAAATTCGAGACCAGCCTGACCAATATGGTGAAACGCCGTCTCTACTAAAAATACAAAAAAATTAGCTGGGCATGGTGGCGCATCCCTGTAATCCCAGCTACTTGGGAGGCTGAGGCAAGAGAATTGCTTGAACCCGGCAGGTGGAGGTTGCAGTGAGCCGAGATGGTGCCACTGCGCTCCAGCCTGGGCAACAGAGAAAGACTCCATCTCAAAAAAAAAAAAAAAAAAAAAGTTCTACTGTGTCTCT
>NW_026652329.1:119204-151600 GCF_009828535.3 Hylobates moloch
AAAAAAAAAAAAAAAAAAAAAGTTCTACTGTGTCTCTAAAGTAAATAAAAATGTGCTATTCTCTGAGAATGGTCATAATCCACTATAGAGCAATATGCACAAGATTATACATAATATATAAATGTATTCAGATAAAAGAAGGAAATTCACCAAAATTTCAGGTTATTAATCTCTGGGTTGTGGGATTATGGATTATTTTTCTTCTTTATTTTTTATATTTTCAGATTTTCTGCAGTGAGCATGAATTGCATTTATAATCAGGAAAAATATTCTTTTGCAGAAAAAAACTTTCACAAATTCAAACTGACTTTCTTGCTCCTTAAACTTGGGATGATGAAAAAGAACATTTATTGTGTGCCAACATGGTTCCAGGCAGGGTACTAGATGCTTTACATTCAACCATCAAAACCTATAGAACGACGACCTCAGTTTTGTTTTATCAAAAAATCTTGAAATCTCCAAGACACAAAGACATAGAAATCTGGAGAAAAGGAAGCAAAGAAACAAAAGGAGAAGGTCTTAAAGAGAATTAAAAGCAAGTAAAAGCAGCAAAAGAAAAAAATCGAAGATAAGGGCATAGAAGATGATAATTTACACATGCATTCATCAGATATTAGTGCCAACTATGTCTTTCTTTTTTTTTTTCCTGTTTTTATTTTTTGGCCTAAGGGATAAAAGCACAAGTGCCAACTATTTCAAGACACTTTGCTAGAGACTATGGGGCATACAATGACAGGTTGGACATAGATCAAAAGTTAGCATACTTGACAGTCCCTCTGTACACATTTAACATAGTATCTAGCATTAATGGAGCATAACAAAATTGAAATAACACACTCACCAACAATTAAAATGAAGGGAAATATGAGTCATCTGAGAGATACAGAATACTGTAAAGTTAGTTCAGAGGCAAAAGGAATTACTTCCGGCTGGAGGGATACAGAGGACAGGGGTGTTTTAAGGAAAAAGTCAGTGCTCACACCAAGCAAAAGGGTTGAATCTTTCCCAAGCCTGAGTGGCAGGTTTTACTCACGGCGGTTTACTGGTCATCTCTCCAGGGGTGACCCAAAGGCCTCTCAAACTCTACGCCCAAAACCAAATCTGACGCCCGTCATCTTTTCCCCCTGTGTTCCTTGCCCAGGTTAATGGGTTTATTATCCATTTAGTTTTATTCAACAGATGTTCACTGAGTGTCTGTTATGTGTGGGCACTGGGTCTAGTAAAAGACATAGATATCAGACAAGCAAACACAAAAATAAAATATAAAATTACAGAAAAAGCAAAGAAAAATGGTACTGTGAGAGAGAAAAGTATGACGGGGAGTTGAGACTGGGTTTAGACCTCTTTGAAGAAATGACATTTAAACTGAGAACTGAAGGATGAAAGGGAGCCAGGAAGGCTTGTAGTTGAAGGGGAGGTTCCTAGCAGAGAGAACAGTCTGGGAAAAGAAACTGAGGGAAGAAAGGGCTTAGCAAATTAGAACTTCAGTTCTCTATAACTACAGCAAAGAAAAAATGGGGTAAGTGTGGTGGGAAGTGAAGGTAGAGAAATAACCAGGGCCTTGTATTTTCTGTTACAAATTCTTAATTATATTCTAAATGCAATGAAGCCGCCAAAGAGGAGATAGCAACGATAACACAGATGCCATCCCTGCCCTTGTGGGGCATACAGCCTAATGAAGGAAATAAATAAATGATTTCAGTCCATGTCCTAAGTGTTAGGATAGGGGACATACTCAGTGCTTTGAGAGCACTGAGGAAGGACACCTAGGCCAGTATGAGAAGGTACTGCAACAGCTTCTTAATCTGTTATGCAGTAGTCAGTGTCTACCTTCCTCTGTATCTTCCACACTGCAGCCCATCCTCTTTCCTTAACACAAATGAGAGCATGTCAGCTCAAAACAATCCATGGTTTCCCAGGGGATAAATTCCAAACCCTTGAGCTCATGTCACTGTCTAGCCCTAACATTTATCTTCTTGGTTTAAAGTTCTACTACCTATCACAATGATGTTCCAACTTTTTTTTTTTTTGAGACACAGTTTCACTCTTGTTACCCAAGCTGGAGTGCAATGGAGCGATCTCGGCTCACTGCAACCTCCGCCTCCTGGGTTCAAGCGATTCTCCTGCCTCAGCCTCCCGAGTAGCTGGGATTACAGGCCCGTGCCACCACATCCAGCTAATTTTGACTCAACCTATAGTAAGAAATACATTTTCCCTGTACACACACACATGCCCGCATAAAACACTAAGACAAAAGTTTTAAGAAACAATTCAGGTAGGATTAACTTGATACTTTCTACTCATTCTATGCTCTTTTTTGTTGTTGTTGTTTTCTCTAAATGGTGATTGTGATTTATTCATAAACTGCTAAAGGGCCCTGGCCTGCAGTTTGAAAATCACTGACTGCTCCCTCCACTACTGTTCTCCACTCAGCTCTTAGCAAACTCTGTTCTTTTGCCATTTGCCCTAGCAGTCCCGGATGCCAGGAATGCCCTACCCTTCTTCACTACTCCTGTACACAGCAGGTTCTGACTGCCCTCTCAAAATGCAGCTCAAATGTTTCTTCCACAGAGAAAGCTTTCCACATACTGCCCCATTCACTATGGTCTCACTCTCGTTGCCCAGGCTGGAGTGCAGTGGCCCCATCTCCGCTCACTGCGAGCTCCGCCTCCCGGGTTCAAGCGATTCATCTGCCTCAGCCTCCCGAGTAGCTGGGATTACAGGGACCCAGCACCACTCCCGGCTAATTTTTGTATTTTTAGTAGAGACAGGGTTTCACCATGTTGGCCAGGCTGGTCTCGAACTCCTGACCTCTGGCAATCCGCCCGCCTCGGCCTCCCGAAGTCCTGGGATTACAGGCGTGAGCCACCGCGCCCGGCCTGTTTCTTTACTGATTTGTCTCCCACATTAGAATGTTAGATCTTTGAAGGAACTGATCTACCGAGCTGCCCCAGTAACTTCAGCACCTAAAATAGTGCCTAACACATAGTAGGCCTTCAGAAAACATGAGTGACGAATGAATAAGTGGGAGATGAGACAGACGAGGCCACGGGAGTCTTAGGGGCCTGTCTTAAAGCCGTTTTGAGGTGTCCCTTGCAGAGTCAGGGGCCACGGCTAACGCAAGGTACCCAAGCCAGACCCGGGAATGGGAGAGAGGGAGGGAGTTAAAGCGCCCAGGTGCCACGTTTCAGGGCCTACCAGTAATAAGTGACTGTGCAGGCCGCGCACACCCGCTCGGCTGGGGCTTCGCACACTTCACAGCAGAGCCTGCGCCCCTTGGGGACCGCCAGTGGGTAGATCACATTCATGGTGCAGCCAGCGGTGCTGGTCTCTAAGACGGTTGCCCGGCAAGGATACGCTGAACCACGGCGTCACGTGACGATCGCGGGCCCGCGTACTTGCCAGCATTTCTAGGGCAGAGGGCGGCGGGACGTGGCTCGACTAACATCTGGGTCTACTGCTGAAGTTGAAAAAGGGAAAGAAAGAAAGAAAGAAAAGCACAAAACCCACAAGTCCCACGGGTCAAATGGCTGAGAAACGACTCCCAAGAAGTCCAGGTTCAGGAAGGCCCGTATAGTGGCCGGTAAGGGTCAAACATGGCCAGTTCTTCACCTAGGCTAGGAAAGTGAGGGAACGTGACCCTACTAGATGCCCACCCAGCCGGGGATCCCCCTCGTTGCAGTGTCACTTTCGCTGGGCTCTGGGGCAAAACAACTACGCATTTCCAGACTTGGAGAGATCGGGACCTAGTGTCACAAGAAGGGTAGTGAACCGCCCACTCACTACGGCGCGGCGCGTACACCAGGTAGGGGGAAAGGGGCGTGGCGCGGCGGCCGCGAAACGTGCGCAGGCGCCGGCCGCTGCGGTGCAGATGGCGGAAATGGATCCGGTAGCCGAGTTCCCCCAGCCTCCCGGTGCTGCGCGCTGGGCTGAGGTTATGGCTCGCTTCGCGGCCAGGCTGGGCGCGCAGGGCCGGCGGGTGGTGTTGGTCACGTCAGGCGGCACCAAGGTCCCACTGGAAGCGCGGCCGGTGCGCTTCCTGGACAACTTCAGCAGCGGGCGGCGCGGTGCAACCTCGGCCGAGGCCTTCCTCGCCGCCGGCTACGGGGTCCTGTTCTTGTATCGCGCTCGCTCCGCCTTCCCCTATGCCCACCGCTTCCCACCCCAGACTTGGCTGTCCGCTCTGCGGCCTTCGGGCCCAGCCCTTTCGGGCTTGCTGAGCCTGGAGGCCGAGGAGAATGCACTTCCGGGTTTTGCTGAGGCTCTGAGGAGCTACCAGGAGGCTGCGGCTGCAGGCACCTTCCTGGCGGTAGAGTTCACCACTTTGGCGGACTATTTGCATCTGTTGCAGGCTGCGGCCCAGGCACTCAATCCGCTAGGTGCGTGCCCTAGGAGTACCCCTTTTGCCTGGAAGCACAGCCTTTCTCTCCAGCCACTTATCCCCTTACCTCCTGCTTACCCACGGATCTCAGCTGGGGAACCCAAGTTGAGAAGGAGCTGATCCTATATCGTACCTCGCCGATTTGTTAACACCTTGTGTTTCTCTTTGCAGGCCCTTTTGCGATGTTTTACCTGGCTGCGGCTGTGTCAGATTTCTATGTTCCTGTCTCTGAAATGCCTGAACACAAGATCCAGTCATCTGGGGGCCCACTGCAGGTGATGGGCGCTTCTCTTCCAGAGATCTAATCCCATATAACCAATCTTGGGTTAATTTCCTCTTGATCTGGAGATGGCCTTTTTGCATCTGTATTCGCTAGGCACAGGGGATACAGAGATGAATAAGACACCGCCCTCCCTCATGGACCTCACAATCTAGTGAGGGAGCTGGACACAGACATAATTACAATACAGAGTGATAAATGCTCTAGTGGAGGTATGTACAAAGCGCAGTCAGATCATGGGGCGAGTGAATCCTGGGGGAGTCGATGAAGCTTCTTGGAGGAGATGAATTGAACTGGGTTTTAAAAGATAAGCAGAGCCGAGCACGGTGGCTCACGCCTGTAATCCCAGCACTTTGGGAGGCCGAGGAAGGCAGATCGCCTGAGGTCAGGAGTTTGAGACCAGCCTGGCCAGCATGGTGAAACCCCGTCTCTACTAAAAAAATACAAAAATTAGCCGGGCGTGGTGGCAGGCGCCTGTAATCCCAGCTACTCGGGAGGCTGAGGCAGAAGAATCGCTTGAACCCGGGAGGCGGAGGTTGCAGTGAGCTGAGATCGCGCCATTGCACTCCAGCCCAGGCGATGAGAGCGATACTCCGTCTCAAAAAAAAAAACAAAACAAAATGAGCAGAGGGTGTACGAAGTGGGAAAGGGCATTCCAGGTAGAGTATGGCAATTGGAATTTGAAAGTGGACAGTGGGCTGTGAACCGAAGTGCTTTGGTAAGGCTGGAGAGCTGACTGAAGAGATTGCTTTGTAGAAGACTACGTTTTCCTTTTTTAAGGAGCTTGGACTTTTTCTTGTGGAGCTGGAGCTAAGGGACACATAAGTAGGAGAAGGAGATAAAGTTTTTGTTTAGAACAACATTCTGGCATTAGTATGAAAGACGAAGTAGAGGGAGAAAGTGGAGTGGGTAGATTACTTGGGGGCTATTGTAGGTTAAAGAAGAAATATGGATAAGTTAGGTGTGGTTGTGATTTTAGATGATCTGGCTTCTTGGAACCTTCAGGAGTTCTTAGTCATTTATTGGGTGATACAGGTAGGATTTTATTAGGAGAAACTTATCTGTGGGGCATTTGCTGACTTTTTTTATTGAGGTCCTACACTGCTGTAGGACCTGGAGATGAAAGCAGTGAAAAGAAACATACCCTGCCCTTGTGTTGCTTCCTCTGCAGAAGAGACAATAAATAAGTCAAATACATACCTTGTTTAGTAGTGATAAATGCTAAGGAGAAAAATAAAGTATAAATAAACTGGTATATGATCCCTATCCCACTAACAGCTTTTTTTTAGGGGAAAGTCTGATGATTAGCTTAGTGATTTCACACTTTTATATCTCTGGGATCTTTAGTTTATCCCACAGTTTTTAGTTCTATCTTGAAAGTAACAAAGCAACTGAACATTACCCTGAGAAGGGATTGGGGATAAGGTACTAGGAGTTTTGGTCAAGTGAAAATAAAATCAGTTCCCTCACTGCTAAGTTGTGTTACACGTGACAATTTAAAAATGGAATCTAATAGCCATTCTACCAATGCAAGAAATATTTTAGGCTGAGAGGTTTAAAAACCCAACTTTATTTGGGCTTTTCTGCCAAACATTCGTATGAACAGATTATTTGTATCTGTTTATTTGAGGATTTGGTTCAAAAATAAAGGGACATGCTTGAGAAAATATTAATGGTGGTAAGGGTGGCAGAGCAGGGCAGGGCTTATTCAGAAGGCATGGTTTGCCCCAGAATATGTATGGAGACTTGAATTTAGGCATCACTGTGAACTCTACAGAGCCAAGGCTTTTTTTTTTTTGGTGAGACAAGGTGTCGCTTTGTTGACCAGGCTGAAGTGCAGTGGCACGAATACAGCTCACTTCAGCCCCAACCTCCCAGGCTCAAGTGATCTTCCCATCTCAGCCTCCTGAGTAGCTGGGACTACAGGTGGGTGCCACCATGCTTGGCTAATTTTTGTATTTTTTTGTAGAGACATGGTTTTGCCATGTTGCCCAGGCTGGTCTTGAACTGGGCTCAGGCAATCCGCCCACCTTGGCCTTCCAAAGTGCTGGATTACAGGCCAAGCCACTGTGTCCCCCTAAGACTTTTTAAACTAAGCATTTAACTGAAAAGTTTGATGGTTGAGAAATCTCACTTAAATTTGATTCTTTAGTTTCCATAGTTTCCCATGAGATTGACCTGGTAGGTAATGACCATTGTTTGCTTATTAAGCTTTTCTTTTTCCAATACAGATAACAATGAAGATGGTGCCAAAACTGCTTTCTCCTTTGGTTAAAGACTGGGCTCCCAAAGCATTTATAATTTCCTTTAAGTTGGAGACTGATCCAGCCATTGTAATTAATCGAGCTCGGAAGGCTTTGGAAATTTATCAGCATCAAGTGGTGGTGGCTAATATCCTTGAGTCACGACAGTCCTTTGTGTTTATTGTAACCAAAGACTCGGAAACCAAGTTATTGCTATCAGAGGAAGAAATAGAAAAAGGCATAGAGATAGAAGAGAAGATAGTGGATAATCTTCAGTCTCGACACACAGCTTTTATAGGTGACAAAAACTGAAGTAAAAAGCCCTTACAGGATCAAAAATTGTTCGGGGCTCTTAGAGATGGTGAAAACTACAATAAAACCATGGCTTTCATATGGACAGAGAAAATGAAAGAAAGGGAAAAGGCAGTAGTGTGCAGGCAAATATGGTTTGGTATTTGCCTTTTAATGACACCTGATACACTCACCTGAATGTCATTTTGATTTTGAAGTTGAACACTAGAACTGTTTCTCACCTTTAAAAAGAAGAGCTTATTGGGAATTACATATTCCTTAAAATATACATGGGGGCCTGAGTATCAGCCATCTTTATACTATAAAAAGAGGATTATGGATGCATGAATGGTCATGCTTTGAAGATCAAATATTGGTTGAATGCCTATGTATGGCGGGCCCTGTGCTGAGCCATGAGGATTAAAAAGATGAATAAAATATCTTATTTAGGAAATGGATGTATAAAAAAATCAAGTGCAATAAAGTGTGTGTCCAAAAGCTGACACAATGGAAAGGATGTTTTGTTTTGTTTTGTTTGAAATTTATCAAATATAGGAGTAGGAAAGAAGGATACCTCCCTGAAGATAGATTGTAGAATGGTGAGTTTTTCACTGCATTTACTTTTTGCTTCGTACTGTAGATTCACGTCACATTTGGGTAACAGTTTACATTTCAAGTATTTTAGGACTGCTCTTCAGTTTAACTTAATATGTCCTTCCACCTGGGACCAGGCAGGGGCCACTTGGTGATCTCTGTCCTGAGGGATGCATTACAGTGTGGTAGAGTGTGGGCAAGGAGTCAACTTAGCCAACTGTGCCACCTATTAGCTTTATAAACTTAAGCATTTGACTTAATCTCAGTGTCCGCATGCATAAAATGGGGATAATCTCTCTGCAAAGTAATGCCATTTATTGTGAGGATCAAATGAAATAGCAAAAAGAAAGCATCAGTCTGGTGCCTAGAATTTGATTCATACTCACTAAATGGTTGCAATTATTGTTTTTCTCACTTAGCAAAGCAGTGTTATACCAGTGCCCTGCTTAATCTTTGAATCCTTGAGAATCTTTGAAAAACTTTCAATACTTCTCTTGCTGTCCTAGGTTTTGGGTTTGGAGTGCACAAGTAGCATAGTGCAAAAAAATTCCCTAAATGATCTGTAGGATAGTCCAGGTGCAATTTGAAAAATTAGCATTGATGACTAAGGTAGAAGCAGGTACTGTGTTTCACATAAATATTTGACTTAAAATACAATTCATGGTGTTTCATGGAGTAGGGAAGGGTAGCCCCTGTGTCTGTCTGATAATAGAAGTACAATACATTTAATTGAGAAGATTTGACAGAAATTCGAAGATAGACTGAAATACTTCATTAATCAGGAAGTGTGACCTTGAACAGAGGAAAAATAACTGCAGCAGTCAAGACTTCTGGAAGCAGCAGTCCCTTTGAACAAAAAAATTTTTTTCTTAGAGACAAGGTCATGCTTTGTCACCCAGGTTGGAATGCACTGGTCCAATTATGGTTCATTTTTGGAGCGGAGTCTTGCTCTGTCATCCAGGATGGAGTGTGGTGGCACGATCTCGGCTCACTGCAAGCTCCGCCTCCCAGGTTCACACCATTCTCCTGCCTCAGCCTCCCTAGTAGCTGGGACTACAGGCACCCGCCACCATGCCCGGCTAATTTTTGTATTTTTAGTAGAGACGGGGTTTCACCTTGTCAGCCAGGATGGTCTCGATCTCCTGATCTCGTGATCTGCCCCCCCCCCCCGGCCTTCCAAAGTGCTGGGATTACAGGTGTGAGCCACCATGCCCAGTCACCCAGGGTCCTTTGACAATGATTTTAAGTGAACTTCGGGTCCAATTCGCAAAACCCCAAAAGCAGCGGGCTCTGTCAGTGGCTGCAGTACTGAAGGGCAAGAAGTAGAATGTTCTTGTCTGCAGTCATAGCTTCATGTGGATGATTACTGTCATCATCTTTGAATGTACAGTGGGGATATATGGGGTTAAAAGTAGAAGTGATCTTAATGTTTGTCTTTACCATAATTATTACCTCCCTTGGGAATTTTCTATCCTGTCTTGTTAACGCTTAAAAACAATCAGTGTTCTACGTGAAATTATTTAGTGTTTTCCACTTCAGTTTAATTTATATTCAGAGCACTTAAAAAGATTATTTACACAAGTGAAAGTTCCAGGGGGGTGGGGGAGAGAGAGAAAGTGTGTATGTGTGTGTGTATTTTAGCAAATGGAAGTGTATAAAGAAAAGGAACATGAGTCAATGAGGGTAACTAAGAACCTGATCTTGGAGGAATGTCTCCCTGAGTGGGTGATACTTAAACTGATAAACAGGAATGAAGTGGGCTACAAGTGCTGGTGGTGAGCATTTTAGTTCAGAAAAAACACTTGCAAGAGGTCTAGTGCTAGAAGGAGAGTTTGAGGCACTTTATTATATAAAGAGTAAGATAACGTCCAGATAATGCATGGAGAACCAGCAAAGATTTGGAAAGTATTCTCTTGGGGAACTAGAGTAAGACCAAGAAATGTTGTCTTTGGGATATCAGCAAAGCAAGGGCCCCCAAAACATGAGTAAAATCGAGTTTGATAATTAACTAGAATTTTGCAATAAGAGCATCTAAAAAGATGATGTAAATTGAGTATGTTAAATTTTGTGTCATTTATAAGTTTTTATTTTGCATTATATAGGTGGGGAAGATAAGGTTCACCTTACCTGAATTTTCAGTGCTTAGGACTTCTAAAGGGCTTCAGCCTTAGGGACAATTCTAGTCAAGCCCAGTTTCTTCCTTTTTCCAATAATAAGCTGGATCCAAAAATTGTGATTTATCTTGCGTGCCCCACGTGGCTAGTGACAAGATCTAGGTCTAAAATTCAGAACTCTTGAGCTAGCACTCGCTGCCCTTTTAAGAATGAAGGAAGTTACAGAAAAATAAATCCAGGGTTAGTATGCAGGGGCTGTAGCTGAGGCCTGGCGGGAAGTTCTTTGAGAACTAGAACGCCCCAAGACAAAATGTATTCGCTAAGTCGCAAACGCTCGACATGACGTTACCATGGTTACAGCTGTCTCCAAAGCCAATGGAATAGGTTGTACTATCGATACGGCCGGGACAACTCCGCCCCCGACCCGAAGGCCAATGGTGTGAGCCATAATAACAGTCTCCAGAAGAACCACAGTCTCTGGCTCCATTGGCATGCGTCGTCTCTATGGTTCCCGCCGGAAAGACGCGTCTGCGTCTCGCGGCTAGCGCGGTTGCTATGACGCCCAGGTCTCCGTCGGCACCTGCAGCTAGCAGCTGAGCGCTTAGGGACCGAGAGACCCCGGGACCCTCGCGGCACCCTCCGCAGGAAAATTTCCGACTTGGTTCCTGAGGTTCCTGCCTCAGCCCCAAGGAGGAAAGCACCCTATCTCCCCTCTTTTTCGCATTCCGGGCCTTTTCTGCTTCTCCCCAGTATGGTCCGAAACTACAGGAGGGGAACACCTCCTGGCCCGGCCTTTCTATTCCCTGGCTGGAGTGATTCCGCCTGAAGGAGAATTCGCCCGTTTTCCCTGGACCCAGCTGCCACAAGCATTTAGTATTAGGCTGCCGCTTATTATTAGAGCGGGCTTAGAACATCCTCAGCGAGGTAGGTTGGCGTTCCTTTTCTCACTTAAAAGTGAGGTGTCGAGACGCGCCCCTGGACAGAGAGCGCCCGAAGGTCCAGGCCACTACGAAGTCCACGGAGGGGCAGCTTTCCCCTACGTGTAGGCCCGCGAACAAAGAACTACTGTTTTCTGATTTTTTTTTTTGGCCGATGTTCGTCATGCAGAACCTTGAATCCCGATGAAGATTTGGAGGCCTTTTGTATCCTCAACATCAGAGGTCATGAAGTCAGTTACCTTCTGCCTTTCAAGCTACAACTTTCTCCACTTTTCTCATCACTCCAAGCACCAGTTTTCTCATCCTGCTTATTTCACAGCCATTTTAACCTTTCCCTATTCACGCTGCACATTATTGAATGTCCATTTGTCCGCACCACCTCTGTCATCTCTAGACCACCTCCTTCTGCTTTCCTGCTGCAATGCTTTGTGTACCTAAGTATTTCGCATTCTCCAGTTCTGCAGTCATTGGGAAGATTTTCTGTTTTTCTTTGCACTATGGCAACCTTTCAGTCTTGGATAAACTAGAGACTAGGAGAAGTGCACATTGGTGAATATAAACATTAAATACTGCAGGCCTGGTGTGTTTTGAAAATGGAAAAAAAATCAAAATTGCAGTATTGGACCCATTTCAGGCTTACATAATGAAAGAAGGTTGTTCCTTGTTTAATTAAATTTTATTGATGTGTTTATCAGTATGAAAAGGGCATTCAAAATGATCATGTAAGACAGGATTTCAACTTTAAGCCCATATGAACCCAACATTGGGGATATGATGTAATTTTCTGGAGAGGAGATAATTGAAATAGTACTTGTGCCTTCGTTTCCTGTCAATTTCTGAATCAGCAAACATTCTTTGTGATGTAAGCCAATAAATGAAAACAATAAGGAGTGATTGAAAATAAACATTTTTGGCAAGGGAGCAGACACAATAGTTCTAAAAAGGCTGGAACAGAGGGCCTTAAATATGGCATAAGATTAATTTAGATCCAGTGCAATTTTATTTTAGCTTGGAAAGCTTGACTTAATTTGTCTTACAATACGCATCCCTTGTTGAATCTTACTATTTCTTCTTCAGTATTCAGGTTTAAAAGTAAACCTATTTTGAGGACATGCAGAACATACACATTTTAAACAGCTATTTGGGGCTACAATGATTTGGATATTTTGTTTCTCAGTCCAATGGAAGCAGTTGTTTGTGATGTCTCATGCTCAGAGCCAGGTCAAGTTTTTAAATACTGAAAAATTCCGCTTTCTTCTCTAGAATAGATCAGAAAACAAAAACAAGTTATGCAGCCTTTTCAATCTTGCACATTAAATTGGAACTGGATAAACCCTAACTCTTCAAAAAAGAGTATGTTAGATGCTATATTGTAAGGGGCTTTCCTTTCCTTTCCTATTCTAATATGTATTTATTGAATAGCAAGGCATAAATTTAAAAAAATTTTAACCTGGGCAAACATGGAAAAAACCTGACTCTACAAACATTGCAAAATATTAGCCAGGCATGGTGGAGCACTCCTGTAGTCCTGGCTACTCTGGAGGCTAAGGTGGGAGGATCACTTGAGCCTGGGAGGTTGAGGCTGCAGTGAGCTATGATCGCACCACTGCACTCCAACCTGGGCTACAGAGTGAGACCCTGTCTCAAAAAAAATAAATTCCTGTCATTCTACCTCAGTTTTTTTGTTTTTGTTTTTGGTTTGTTTGTTTGTTTGTTTTGTTTTGTTTTGTTTGAGACGGAGTTTCACTCTTGTTGCCCAGGCTGGAGTGCAATGGCACGATCTCGGCTCACTGCAACCTCCGCCTCCGGGGTTCAAGTGATTCTCCTGCCTCAGCCTCCTGAGTAGCTGGGATTATAGGCATGTGCCACCACACCCTGCTAATTTTGTATTTTTAGTAGAGACGGGGTTTCTCCACGTTGGTCAGGCTGAGTCTCAAACTCCCGACCCCAGGTGATCCGCCCGCCTCAGCCTCCCAAAGTGCTGGGATTACAGGTGTGAGCCACGGCACCCGGCCTCTAGCACAGTTTTAAACCTGGGGAGGGGGGTGGGGTTTTGCCCCCTGTGAGACATTTGGCAATGTACGTAAGCATTTTTAGTTGTCACAACTAGGGATATGCTACTGGCGTCTAGTTGGTAGAGACCAGAGATGCTGCTCCGTATCCTAATATGCACAGAACTGCCTCCACAATAGCTCAGAATGTCAGTAGTGCCAAGGTTGAGAAACTCTGTCTTAACACATCAGCAGTTCATTTTTTTGTTCTGTGTCACTGTTGCTTAGCTGTGTACATTTTTACATAGTTATGTACATTTTGCCTTTCTTTTTCACTTTATATTTTAAACACTTTTTACATTGCTACACTGTTTTCAACTTTTGAAAAAAGTATACTAATTTCATTTGGGAATTGAAAAACTGTGCATAATATGTATTGTATTTAAGATGTGTGTGAGTTTTAAATTATATTTGTGTGAAAGGAGTGGAAGATAGAAGATAGAAAGGTTACAGTGAAAAGTCACCTGACTGGATATTTCAGTTTTTGTGGCCGTGCTATGTACTTTGTTCCCTGGTGTCACTCAAAGACTTTAGAATCCAAAGCTCAGCCTTTGCTCAGAGTCAGGAGATGTGCTATGGCATAAGATAGGGTCCTGGCCCCTGCAATGCAGTTGGAGAGTACCTCCTAGGAGAAAGAACAACAAGGAGACTGCACCCATTCTCCTTGCCCTCTTCTCGTTTAAAATTCTTTGTCTCAGTTTGCTTTACCACCTTATTCTTTACATCTAGAAGTTTTTGGAGGCCTAAAACCACTTCAGGATGCACTTCTTTCCAGAGATTAGATTTTTAAGAGATTTAATGAGCATTTGCTTAGTATCTACTTTGGACAGAATAGTTTTTTGTTTTTGTTTTTGTTTTTGTTTTGAGATGGAGCCTTGCTCTGTCACCCAGGCTGGAGTGCAGTGGCGAGATCTTGGCTCACTGCAGCCTCTGCCTCCCCGGTTCCAGCGATTCTCCTGCCTCAGCCTCCTGGGTAGCTGGGTACAGGTGCATGCCACCATGCCCGGCTAATTTTTGTATTTTTAGTAGACACAGGGTTTCACCATGTTGGCCAGGCCGGTCTTGAACTCCTGACCTCAGGTGATCCACCTGCCTCGGCCTCCCAAAGTGCTGGGATTACAGGCATGAGCCACCGTGCCCGGCCAAGAATAGTATTCTTATGTACTTTGTTGTGTGGGCAATTTTAGGTACAGTTTAGGTGTCAGAGCATTTATAATTTAGTTTTATTACTTCAAGATCTAGTTTACTAGAATTTATCAGGTCTCAATAAATCCACTGGGAAAATGTTTGTTTGGGGATCTCATAGCACCATTCCAGGCAGAGTGACCTGAATGTCAAAATTTGTGGAAATATAAGCAGCATGATGGGGACCACTAAGTATACTGACATGAATGGCTAATATCAAGGCACGGCAGAAGACAAAGCTAGAGGGACTGGGAGGAACCAGATTGTGAAGAATATCTGGCCCCAAGCTAAAGGGTTTGAACTGTACCTGAAAGCTACGAGAAGGTTAAGCAGCAAGTGATTTGCAGTCAGGAGGATCAGTCTGGAGTTTTGCTGAGAACAGATTGGATGTAGGCCAGCCTGGCGGATGCTATTACACTAAACTGAAAAAATAGTAGGCAAGCCTAAACTAAGGCAGTAACCCTAGACATGGAGAGGATGAATTAGAAAATGATGAAAGAAGTACTGCAAATTCAGTGACTGGTTGCATACCAGAGTAGAATGAATAGGAAGGAGGATCAAGGATGACTCCTGGGTTTCTGGCTTGGGAAACTATGTTGACAGTGATTTTAACTATGAAATACAGAAGGAGGAGGGAAAGATGAATGGGTTGTTCAAGCTGAGTTGTTCACTAGAAAACTGGACACACATTGGTCTTAAACAGTAGACTCATTTTATATTGCCCTCCTAGCTTATAGCCTTTTCTCTGTAACTTGCATCTTTATGCCAAATCTTGCCTAAAGAGTAGGCACAGAGGCCATATTTGTACCTCTACTTCCAACCCATTCCATGTACAACTGACTGAATGGGAAAAATACAGGTAACTTTGGAGAGGGGGGCACAGCCTATTCGGTGAGCAACAAACAGTTGTCTCTTTCAAAAATTTGAACTAAGAGATACAAAGATAGAAATGGCTTAATCTAAAAAGTCACATAGGCTAAGGACTTGAATAGCTGTTTTCAGCCTTGCTGATGAGCAAGCAGAGGAAGTTCATCTCTGTGGAGAAGCAAGAGGAGCAAACTCACAGGGAAGCTCAGAGACAAAAGACCTCATGGGTCAGGAGAGACTGTTAATGGCTGTGTAGTTCCGTATCCAATTCCTGTGTAGCCACATTTAGTTTCCAGCATATGTCTTTGTACCTCATCCACTCAATAACCCTCGTATAGTAGTTGGGATTAGCTGGTTGTGCGAGGGACAGAAAGCCCAAAATAATAATGCGTTGAAAAGGAAAGAAATGTATTCCTCCCACACGAAAGTCAAAAATAAAGCAATCTAACTGATAGAAGCAGCACCTTGAAATGGTCAGAGACCCAGATTTCTTCTCTCCTGATACTATAGCATCCATGGCATGTGGTTTCCAGCTTATGGTGCCCAGGATGACTGCTCAAGCTTCAGCTATCTTGTCTGAATTCCAGCTAGTAGAAAGGAGAAAGGAGCAAGAAAGGGGGCATCATGTTCCTTAAGGACAGTTTCTGGAAGCAGCACATAATTCCATTTACACCCATTGGTCAGAACTTGGTTACCTGGCTGTATCTATCAGTAAGGAAGTCACCCTTGTGATCAGTCAAAACACTAAATATCTTATTTCTGTGGAAGACAGGAATAGTAAATATTAAAGGACACTGGCAGTCTCTACCACACTCACCTGTATTTGTTCCAACTTCAATGTGTTTCTGTTTCTTGCCACTTCTAGATTGATCTGGAGCATAGCAGACAGAGATTCTTATTTAGTCTTTCAAACAACCCAGTGAGGTAGGCATTACTATTACATTTATTCTACAGACAGAATAAAAATTTAAAGAAGTTACCTGACTTGTGTAAGTCACACAATTACAAAGTAGCGAAGCCAAGGTTTGAGCCAAGGTATGTTAGACTCTTGTGCCCAAGCTATTAATCACATGGTAGTGAGAAGGGCAGAGAGCTAAAGGCAGGGTTCTTGGAAATGGCAGCATTCGAAGGGATGGAAGAGGAGGAACCCAGGAAGAATACTGGGGAGGAAAGGCTAGAGACATAGGAGTCAAAACAGGAGAAAGTGACATCACAGAACAGAATTAAAAAAAAAAAACTTTCAGGGAAGGAGTGAAGAAGTACAGCAAAGAGATCATATGTTAAAACAAATGAACAAAAACAGGGCCAGACACAGTGGCTCATGCCTGTAATCCCAGCACTTTGAGAGGCTGACATGGGAGGATCACTTGAGCCCAGGTGTTCAGTTCCAGCCTGGGCAACATATCAACACCCTCGTCTCTAAAAAAATAATTTAAAAAATAAGATGGGCATGGTGGCACATTTCTGTAGTCCTAGCTCCTCATGAGGCTGAGGCGGGAGGATCACTAGAGCCCAGGAGTTTGAAACTGTAGTGAGCTATGGATGTGGCATTTTGAGTTCATTGTTGACTGATAATTTGAGTACAATGGTAAGAGCAGAAGGCAAAATGCAGCAAGTGTGGGAGTGTGGAAGCCAAGCACAGAAGCCACAATATAGGAGTGTGGGAGACAAATTGTCCAAAAGAGGACAGTAGCTAGAGAGGTATATGGTGCGGCTAAAGGAAGGTTATTTTTTGTATCTTTAAGACCAGAGATGTCTTGAGCTGAGGACAAGAGAATAGTAGAGAAGGAGATAAGGAACATGCAGAAAAGAAAATTTTTCCCTAAGGAAGCAGTATGGGATGGGGCCTAGAATACAGGTAAAGGGATTAACCTTGATCAGGAGGTTGGGAAACTTCCACTGAGAAGGGAAAGAGGACAAGATTGGTAGAGATGAAGGTTGGTATGTTGGTGAGGAGAAGCAACTGACAATTTTATGATGACCTTAGTTTTACTAGTTCTCTGGGAGACAAGGTCATTTGCCAAGAGTGAGGGGAGAGATGAGATATTCAGTTTGATGGGAGAGGTGAAAGTTTTGAATAGTTGCTGAGTGAAATAGTAACAGAAACTAGTAACTCATAAATGACCCAGTGGTCGAGAAGCTTGGCTCAGACCAGAGGCCATGAATTTGTAATGGTTCAAATTTGCATGACTGTTTGATTTTGTTCTCTATCAGCACTCAGCAACCTGAGTGAAGAATAGTCAAATGCATGAACTTTTCCAGGGCTGAGATTTGCCAGGACGGTGGGACAAAGGGGTAAGACAACTGGGGAGGTTGGTGAAGGACTGAAGTGATCAACAGTTGGGTTTAGGCTTGAGGGGCAAACAGGTGAAGCCAAAGAGTATCTGGTAGTTTGAGAGGGGATGTAATGGTCCAGAGACTGGAGGTCTCACTGTAATTGTGGAATTCTTTTAGTTTAAGAGAGCAACTGCTTCACACCCATTAGGATGGCTATTTTTTATTTTTTTTATTATTATACTTTAGGTTTTAGGGTACATGTGCACATTGTGCAGGTTTGTTACATATGTATCCATGTGCCATGTTGATTTGCTGCACCCATTAACTCGTCATTTAGCATTAGGAATATCTCCTAATGCTGTCCCTCCCCCCTCCCCCCACCCCACAACAGTCCCCGGAGTGTGATGTTCCCCTTCCTGTGTCCATGAGTTCTCATTGTTCAATTCCCACCTATGAGTGAGAACATGCGGTGTTTGGTTTTTTGTCCTTGTGATAGTTTACTGAGAATGATGTTTTCCAGTTTCATCCATGTCCCTACAAAGGACATGAACTCATCATTTTTTATGGCTGCATAGTATTCCATGGTGTATATGTGTAGGATGGCTATTTTTTTTCTAAAGGAACCCAAAGTAAGTGTTGACAAGGATGTGAAGATATTAAGACCTTCTGCATTTCTGGTAGGAACATAAAATGGTACAGCTGCAGTAGAAGACAGTAGGACAGTTCCTCAAAAAAAAAAGTTAAACATAGAATTATGTATCTAGCAATTCCACTCCTACGTATATACCCCAAAGAATTGAAAACAGGGACTCAGATACTTTTACACCAGTGTTCATAGCAGCATCATTCACAATAGTTGAAAGGTGGAAACAACCCCAATGTCTATCAACAGGTGAATGTATAAATAAAATGTGCTATGTACATACAATGGAATATTATTCAGTCTTAAAAATAAATGAAATTATGATTAGCAATACAACATGGATGAACCTTGAAGGCATTATGCTGCATGAAATAAGCCAATACAAAAGGACGAATATTGTACGATTCCACTTCTATGAGTTATGTAAAATAGGCAGGTTTATAGAGACAGAAAGTAGAATAGAGATTCCCAGGGGCTGGGGAAGAGGGGAATGAGAAGTTATTGTTTAATGGGTATAGAATTTCTGTTTGGGATAATGGAAAATTTCTGGAAATGATTGTGGGGATGGTTAGACAACATTGTGGTTGTACTTCATCCCATGGAATTTTATTAAAAATGGTTAAAATGGTAAATTTTAAGTTATGTGTATTTACAACAATGAAGAAAAAGAGGGGAAGAAGCATAGAAGGTGTTAGAGGGAGACACATGGAGTTTAGGATGGCAGGGTTTCAGCATCAGTTCAGGCTGTTGAAAAGGACTCAGGTGTAGCCATGAGGATGGGCGGCTAAATAAAATGGTGAATAAAGATCACTGGCTTTGGGAGAATGGTCAAGTGAAGGAGCTTGGGTGATTTGTGCACTTAAGTATTGACCTGAAGCCTACACCGTCCTCCTGATCAGCAAGAATCAGATCCAAAGGTATTTTCCAATATCGCTGATCCCCTTTTCCTTTTAACATCTTCCAACCTAAGACTCCCCTACTGCACCCCTACAGCATGGGGATTATGCTGTTGGGCAAGCAACCCACAGTACAGGACTTATAATAATTTAAGCATTTATTTTCTAATTACCTCATCAGTTTATCACAACTGCTTTTAGCACTTTGAGGTATTTGCTTCCAGTCTTTTCTTTGTGTGTCTGGTGTTCACATAGTTATAATAATACTTTTGCATTGTGCTTTTTCTCTTAGCATTATCACATAAGCATTTTTCCACATTGCCGAATAGTCCTCATAGGATGCTATGTATTCTTAGTATCTTGGGCTCTCTGCTACCCAGGACTAAAACCACAAATAACTGTATGATGCTCAGAGACCTTGTAGGGAGAAGGGGGAAGATATGAGTGGCGACCAGGTGAAGGAGGTCAGGGGAACAAAAGAACATTTTTAGTTATATGTCGTGAAGAGGACCCACAGAGGTGCAGGATTCAGACTTGGGTGCTTTTTCATCAGTATGAGTATCAGCTGATAGTTAAAACCATGTATCATCTATAAATACTGTTGATGTGGAAATGGTAAGACTCTAGAAAACTTAGCAATCAAAGAGAAAAATAATAAAAATATGGTTTTGCTTTTTAAAAAGCAAAATAGTATATGTGGACTGAAGTACAATAACAATTATGTCTGTCACTGCAATTTGGGTCAGATTAACTTGGTTAAAAGTTGTATTTGATTAGAACAGCAAGTCCTATTAATAGTTAGTGGTTCTAATCACTTGAGGTCAGGAGTTCGAGACCAGCCTGACCAACATGGTGAAACCTCATCTCTACTAAAAATACAATTAGCCAGGCGTGGTGGCACACACCTGTAATCCCAGCTACTCAGGAGGCTGAGGCAGGAGAATGACTTGAACCCAGGAGGCAGAGGTACAGTGAGCTGAGATCATACCACTGCACTCCAGCCTGGGGACAGAGCTAGACTCCATCTCAAAAAAAAAAAAAAAAAAATAGTTAGTGGTTCTAGTAACACAGATATCACTTCATCGATCAGCAGATATTTATCTTTCATATACTGTCATACTGCAAACTGTTATATCATGATTACTTGCAACCTAAAAAAATTAACATTGATAGCAGGCTTAGATCAAGAAGTTGCAGAAGAGAACTGAATTAATGAGAAGTCAACATAATTTATAAGACATACTCTGTGAGTAAAATAAATCCTGGATAGTACAGAATTAGGGGCCTCTCTAGCTTCCAGAGGAGTCCTTTTATTTCTAAATATGCAATAAAAGGAACAAAGGCTTCTTTGGACTTTAAAAAAGAAACAAGAGCCCTTTGGGAGACTTTTTAGATAAAAGTTGTAAACTTCAGAACAGACAGAAAAGCTTTCTTTTTTCCATTGTACATAATTTTCATTAAATATGTCATGTCATTTGTTATTTTAGACGATATACAGTTGTTCAGAGCTTAAATTTTTTGGTATTACTAGCTGTTTCATCTAAGTGCTCATAACTAGATAACAATAGGAAAAGTAAAATATACATTGTAGAGAGTCTGACTCTAGACATATATACATAGACTTCTTTATTCCTGCTTTCCGTTTTCCTCAAATAGCAGCTTTGTATGTGTATTGCCAGCTATATTTTGTTCTTTAGAAATATCTTGGATTTTCCACAATATATATACATATACATACATAAGTGTGATGAAGGATCAGGTGGTTTACTAGCTTTCTATTACTAATACCCTAAAGACTAGTACTCTAATGAGCCTAAGGTGGCACCCACATAGATACCTTGCATCCTCAGTCGTGTGTGTGCGTGTGTGTGTACCTACACATATGCTTATTTCTTCTATCAAGGGAAAAGTTCATTTAGAAGACATACTTCACCATCTTGAAAAAGAAGAAATCAATCCCCTTGCTACTACAGAAGAACAACTCTGTTTGGTGCTTATTCCAGCCAGCACAGTGAAGACAGGCTGAGGACCACTACCAGAGATGTAGACGAGCTTATAGTGAAGCACATGGACGAAACAAAAGAAGTAAGAACTAATAGCATAGAATTTTAAAGACACCTGTGATTTTGCTCATTGCCCTTCATTAAATTGACATATTAAAAACTAATGTTTGGCTATCACTGTATAGTTGGAAAAGCACCCACGTGTAGACTATTTTTTTAATGAAACATGGCAACAGTCTGTGTTGGTTTCCATTAAGACTACATGTATAGGATGTTGCCCAGTGATGACTGGTTGAACATCTAAGCAGGACTGCTCCAGGTAGCTTTTATTATCTTGGTAGTCATCCATCTCTCAAGAGCTTACCTTCTAGGTTTCTCTTTTCTTTGAAGGCTTAGAAACTAATGTCAGCATAGTATCAGTGGATCTGCTTCTCAAAGGTGGACTTGTATTAACCAAAGTCATAGAGATGGGACACCTCCTTTTTAATTGACAATAAGAAATATAATTGCCAGAGGAACTAAACATGTATTTTTGGTGGCTGATGTATTCTCTTACAGGCACATTATGTGGGAAGCCAACTTTTAATTAGATGTTTACTTAGTGAACAAATGATTCTAAATTTTTATAGCATTGGCTGAGATAGCCAGGTTTCCACAATAGGGCTATCTATATCTACGCTCATTCTGGACCTCATATCCTAGGACCAGGCACTTAGTGCTTAGAGGAGTAGATAAAGCTATTTTTTGATCCCATTGTTACTCTTTTGGATGTTTCCAATACTGATCAACATACTTTCTACATACTTTCTTTAAATGAACTAATGAATTATCTCAGGTTGCCTGGGAATCACTCTGCTATGTTTTCACATTTCAGCTCACACAGGTAATATTTTTAAATTTAATTCTTAAAGGACAATCCAATCTCCAGATTCTAAAGAAGAATGCAGCTCCTTTAGAATGAAAAGCAGTATAGCATCATAGAGTGTGAACTTTAACATTAGGCAGATGGGGGTGAAAAGTAGCCTTTAGCATTATCTTTCTGTTTAACCCTGGGCAAGTTACTCAACTGCTTTGAACTTGAAATTTCTGTCTGTAAGATGGAGATGTTAATAGCATCTTCAAAGGGATTTGTGAGATTTATACAGGTTAGTGTGTATAAATTATGTGCGTACTTGGCACCTAGCAAGTGTTCAATAAATGATAGCAATTATCATTAGAAATGGATATTGTTCCTGCCATTTTAAAGAGGAAACTGAAGCTTGCCAGGAAGTGATGAAGTTGGACTGTGATTCCTATGTTCCTTCTATACTAGTCATCTTTTTTTTTTTTTTTTTGAGACAGAGTCTTGCTCTTTCTCCCAGGCCAGAGTGCAGTGGTGCGATCTTGACTCACTGCAAGCTCCGCCTCGCGGGTTCACGCCATTCTCCTGCCTCAGCCTCCCGAGTAGCTGGGACTACAGGCGCCCACCACTGCGTCCGGCTAATTTTTTGTATTTTTAGTAGAGACGGGGTTTCACCATGTTAGCCAGGATGGTCTCGATCTCCTGACCTCGTGATCCGCCCGCCTCGGCCTCCCAAAGTGCTGGGATTACAGGCGTGAGCCACTGCGCCCGGCCCTATTTATCTTTTTGTACATATTTTAAGGAGTTTTCCTATAGGCTTCCAAAGAATTCACCACAACGCAATTCAGTTATTTTGGTAGTCTACTTCTAAGCACCTTGGCATAGTAAGAGCTCAGTCTCTGGTTTCTACCCATGAGAGTATGAATTCTAGCTCCTCCCCTTATTCCCTATGTGACAAGGCAAGTCTCTTAGCCTTTCTAAGCCTGCTTCTTCACCTCCAAAGTGGGAGAATAATAGTCCCATGTTGTTGTGGTGACAATTAAATATTTGATGTACTTAATATAGTGCCTGGAGCATATTAACTTTCTACCTGTTATTATGCACATAAAAGTAGCTTTTTGTGAAGCCGTTATATTAACTGGAAAGTTTTCAAAGAATACCCAACAATTTGTTTTAATGTAATCTCCTGTTAACATTTAATCATCTTAGCCATCAGTTTCAGCATAGCAGTATAAACCTAATTATTATGTATATTTTTCTCTGTTCATGGATATCATGACCATATTTCCTAAACCACAGATAGGGAGACTTGATTTGAAACCTCGTATGTTGATAGAAAAAAATATTAGAGATTGGGACTGTCCCAGAAATTTGTGGTTACATGTCATCATACCTATGGGAAACATAGCGTATGATAATGTAAGACAGCTGGAAGGGAGTTTAGGGCCAGATGCCAACACTTAAGGAAAGCTGAGTTTTCTGTTGTTTTCTCAGATTATAGTCATAATAGAATGGTGATCTCTTAATTGCTCTTTCACTTCCTGGACATTTAATATGGATTAAAATATGAGTCACGGACTAAAAGTAAGAAAATGCGTTTTTTTTAGGTGGAAAATTATGCAAACTATATTTGTAACCTAACAGAGGGAAGAGAAGCATTTTCTCATGGTTATGATGAAAAGGAAAATGAACAGCTTAGACTTGGGTTTAAAGAGCTCCAACTCAAACAGAGTTGTTTTTCCTTTTGTGGGCATATCATTTTAAAACTTCTTCCGTAATTCTAGAAATTAACATATGACATTATAGAAAATTTGAGAAATGTATGCAAGTATAAGGAAGGGAAAAATTATATCTTCTACCCCAAGCAAAGTATAATACTTCTAATGTTTTAGGTGTATTTTCTGCCTGTCTTTTAAAAAGTATGTATTCTGAAATAGTCTGAAATGTGTGTGAGAGTGCAGGGTATTTTCTTTCAGTGTCTATTCCAGCACTTACCACACTATATTATAATCTGTGTCAGCTCCTCTGGAGTAGAGATCATGTCCTAGTTTTAGTGATTTGTGTCTCTTACAGTACCTGGCTTGTAAAGTACCTAGTTCAGGGTATGCAAAACTTTATCTCTTCCTCTTTAGGTTTTTTTTTCCCCAGCTGAGCCTGAGAATTAAGTTGATATAAGACAGATTAACAGGAGAAAAGCATACAAATTTATTTAAATTGGAAATAAATGGAGATGAAGACCCAAAGAAGCACTTAGAATCAATCTCTCATATACTGAGTTAGACAGACAATAGTAAGTTGTGAAAAAGCAACTAAATATATGGAAAGGCTGAAGAGATAAGAGTTACTTTAACAAGGTCTGTACAGAATTCTCTTGGCCTCAACTTCCCATCCTTAATCATAAGAGTGTTGCTTTCCTTCTAGCAAAGGGAGGGCATCTTTCAACATGGGAATTTCATCTTCTGCTTTTAAGAAATAGAAGGAGGATCAGAGTGATCTTGCACCTGCTATTTTTCAAGTGTGTTTAACTCATAATAGTCAATACACCAGAGTGGCATATTTTTAACTCCTTCACTAGCATATTAAGGACTTAGAAATATTAAGTACTTCAAAGCTGCAAAGGAAAATACAGATGGAACCGCTTTAGAATATTCTATTTTTGTGTAGCTACACACTTAGGTGCTATTAGGCCAGCACTTTGGGAGGCCGAGGTGGGCGGATCACCTGAGGTGGGGAGTTCAAGACCAGCTTGACCAACATGGAGAAACCCTGTCTCTACTAAAAATACAAAATTAGCTGTGTGTGGTGGCACATGCCTGTAATCTCAGCTACTTGGGAGGCTGAGGCAGGAGAATTGCTTGAACCTGGGAGGCAGAGGTTGTGGTGAGCGGAGATTGTGCCATTGCACTCCAGCCTAGGCAAAAGGAGTGAAACTCCTTCTCAAAAAAAAAAAAAGATAAAAAAATTAGATGCTGTTATTATACATATTATTATATATGGTCAGTGATTATATTTACCACACATTTATTATTTTCTTTACTCAGCATTTTTCCTTGCATCTCAGATATTCCATTTGGGATCATTTTCCTTTTTTCCTTTTAGAAATTTCTTTTACAAGAGTTTGTTGATGGAAGTTTTTTTTTTTTTGCCTCAGGTGCAGAGAAAACTGAGTTAATTATAGGACATATTACTGTACTGTACCCTCATTTTTTCCTTTCTTGCTTTCTACTGGGTAGACTGAATTTTCTTCTGATGATTTAAAGTTAATATTCTATTTTTGTTTGTATAGTGGTTGCATTTTAAGAGTTTTCTTTAATTCCGACTTTTTTTTTTTCCTCTACAAAGCTTCTGGAAAATTTCTTCCAGCATTTCTGGTAATTCTCAGTAGGAAGGTTGTTCAAGGGCTCTAATCTGCCACACTGCAAGAAATAGAGGATACTGTATGTCCTGCTGCCAACATGTGTTTTTCTTTGTTTTGTTTTTTGTTTTTTTGAGACGGAGTCTCACTCTTTCACCCAGGCTGGAGTGCAGTGGTGTGATCTCGGCTCACTGCAACCTCTGCCTCCCGGCTTCAAGGGATTCTCCTGCCTCAGCCTCCCTAGTAGCTGGGACTACAGATGCACGCCACCATGCCTGGCTAATTTTTGTATTTTTAGTAAAGACGGGGTTTCACCATGTTGGCCAGGATGATCTTGATCTCTTGACCTTGTGATCCGCTCGCCTCAGCCTCCCAAAGTGCTGGGATTACAGGCCATGTGTTTTTGCAATATAAATTATCTCTTGATGATTGATAAATAGGAGAATGATGTCATTATAATGCAAAAGTTCATATACAATTTTCCCTAGCATATTAATGATTTGGACTACCAGTAAGCCTCAGTTTGTAAATCAATCCTATTCATCCCACATTCTTCAAATTAGACTTGATCTGGACTTGCAATAAATCTGTAAACTATGAAGGAAAGAGATAAGCCAGTGGTTGTAGTTCAGTGTGGATAGTCCTATGCTAAGGGAAAGCACAGAACACGAGGAAAATTCAGGGGAGGTGATGAGAAAGACAGGATGGGTAGGGTGACCAGAAAGGGCTTCCAAAGGAAATTGTATTGAGTTGTGTTTTGAAAGGTGCTAGCTAGATTAAGAAGTTGGGAAAGGCATTCCTGGCAAAGGGAACAGAGTCGATAATACATACTGGTTCACATGAGTGAATGCGAAGAAGAAATGAGGCTGGAGATATTTTCAGGAACCACGTCATGGTGAAACCATAAACTAAGGCATCTGGACTATCCTTGATGTTCCTGGACTATGCTAAAGGCATACAAATATATTTGAATATATGAATTATTGACTTTGTTATAAAATATCTGGAGAATCACTAAATAATTTTAAGAGGGCAGTTAACATGATCTGATACATGTTTTAGAAAAATTACTCTAGCAACAGTAGAGGGATGGATTACATAGGGACCAGATTGGAAGTGGGAAACTTAGGGGTAGTTTTACAGTAATAATCAAAGAATGAGAACGAAAACAAGGCTCAGAGTGTAAATGGTGAAGGGAAGATGAACTGAGTTATTAATGAAAAGGAATCTGTAAAACAAATCGAGAATGGTGGGTGAAATCTTGGATGACTCTAATGCCATCTACTCAATCACTTTTAGATCATAGTTTTCCAGTAACGGCCAGAAAGAATTAACACAGATTCTCTGGCTGTGCACGGTGGCTCACGCCTGTAATTCCAGCACTTTGTGAGGCCAAGGCAGGTAGATTGCTTGAGCCTAGGAATTTGAGACCAGTCAGGGCAACGTGCGGAAACCCCATCTCTACAAAAAATCCAAAAATTAGCCAGGCATGGTGGCATGCACTTGTAGTCTCAGTCACTCAGGAGGCAGAGGTGGGAGGATCACCTGAGCCTTAGAGGTCAAGGCTGTGGTGAGCCATGATTGCATCACTGCACCCCAGCCTGGGGAATGGAGTGAGACCCTGTCTCAAACAACAGAACAAAACAAAACAAAAACCAAAACCCCCCCCCCCAGGTACCCATTTTATGATAAAATATAGCCTGTAACATTTGTGTTGCATTCCCAATTTGGTTAAAGCTAATATTTTGTTTTAGCTAATGTTGTAAAGAGCCTGAGCATAAAATAATCAGCAGAGTCACTTTTTTTATTTGTAGAAACTGACAAACTGATTCTAAAATTGATGTGGACATGCAAGGTCCTAGACTAGTCAAAAAACTGAAAAAGAACAAAGTTGGAGGACTAACACTTCCTGATTTCAAGACTTAACCATAAAGCTGTAGCAATCAAGAAAATATACTCTTGGGCTGGACGCGATGTTTCACACCTGTAATCTCAGCACTTTGGGAGGCCGAGGTGGGCAGATCACCGGAGGTCAGGAGTTCAAGACTAGCCTGGCCAACATGGTGAAACCCCATCTGTACTAAAAATACAAAAATTAGCCAGGCGTGGTTGTGGGTGCCTGTAATCCTAGCTATTCAGGAGGCTGAGGCAGGAGAATCGCTTGAACATGGGAGGTGGAGGTTGCAGTGAGCCGAGATTGCACCATTGCACTCCAGCCTGGGCGAAAGAGTGAGACTCCGTCTCAAAAAAAGAAAATGCATTCTTGGCATTCAGATAGATCTATAGATCTCTCAATAGAGAGTCCAGAAATAAGCCCACAAGTACACCATCAACAGATTTTCAACAAAGGTGACAAAGTAATTCAATGAGAAAAAGATAACCTTTTCAACAAATGATGCTGGAACAATTAGATATAGACATATGCTAAAAAAAAAAAAAGCCCCCCAAATCCTGATCGAAGTTCTGTTTCCCATTGGTGAGGAATGCCTGCTCTAAATACCACAAGATGGCCAAATACATGACACCTGACACTGGAGAGAAATGAGATTGATAACAGTTTATTAGTCACATATACTCACAGCCCATGGGAAGAGGATAGATATGCTATGCTATGCAGGGCCACAAGGGATTACTCTCAGGAATAGAATGAACTCACAGGGGGTATGGGAGGCAGGCTTTGTAGTAACAAGAAGATGAGGTGCCTCGTGGTTCCCATGGAAAGATGTGATTGGCTTGTGTGAAAAATTCTATGGGCTGGCAGGGAAGTGAAACTCATTAGTTTGAGGACTGGGTGGAGTACAGCTGCTCTGGCTGATAGAGGAACTGGCCAGATGGGGACTCTTTCTCTCTGGATGGGGGACATCTCTGGTGTGAGCCGAGTAACTGATGGCTAGGCTTTTTTGGGGCTTCCGTGAGGCTGAAAGATGTCAAGGCAATACATGAAATTTTAGACCTTGCAATAAATTTATCTCACACCATATATAAAAATTAACTCAAATTGTTTGATAGATATGATCTGTGATTATGAAATATCTATTCATTTTCTAATGTATATAGGTAAATTTTTATAATTTTCCCCACAAAGATCTTGCCCATTTTTGTTAGATTTATTCATAGGTGCTTCATATTTTTAGATGCTATTAATAATAAATGCTATCTTTTTTAAAAAATTAATTTTCTACTTATTTGTTACTGGTATTTTAAATTATAATTATTTTTATATATTGACCTTATATCTAGCAATCTTGCTAAAGTTTATCATTCATTTTTATACTTTAGTTGAGGATTTAAACATTTTCTCTCTCTTTTTCTTGTCCAGGTTGGAGTGCCGGAGTGCTCTCCATTCACTGCAGCCTCAACCTCCTGGGCTCAAGTAATCCTCCTGTCTTGTCCTCCCAAAATGCTGGGATTACAGGTGACCCACCACACCCAGGCAAAATAACATTTTTGTTCATGAAGACTGATTTATGTACATTTCATTTATATATTGAATTTTGTTAAGAAGAAATTGGAACAATCCACCAGTCTCTACAAAGAGAACATCAAGAACCTGTGTAACAGTCTAAAAAAACTGAGCGAGGTAAAAAAGAAATTATAATCCTTTACTTAATAATTGTGGCTAATTACAAATCAGCTTTTACCTTAGAAGTATTTTGTTTGAATATATGAAAATGTATAGATTCATGGACAGATGTGGTGGCTCATGCCTATAATCCCAGCACTTTGGGAGACCAAAACTGGAGGATGACCTGAGGCCAGGAGTTCAAGACCAGCCTGGGTAACATAGTGAGACTTAGTTTCTATGAAAAATAAAAAAAATTAGCTGAGTGTGGTGGCATGTGCCTGTAGTCCCAGTTACATGAGAGGCTGAGGTGGGAGGATTGCTTGAGCCCAGGAGCTGGAGGCTGCAGTGAGCTATGGTCGCGCCACTACACTCTAGCCTGGGTGACAGAGCATGACCTCGTCTCTTTAAAAAAAAAAAAAAGAGTCATGCTGTAAAAAGTATCAAATTATGCATAAAAGTATTTTGAACACATCACAAAAATTTGAGGAGGAAAAAATCACTCATTTGACATGATAGCTGATTTTTTATTGAATGTATCCAAATTTAAACAATCAATGTATATTATGTCCTTTTAAAAATCACCGTGGGACTAGGCCAGGCGCAGTGGCTCATACCTGTAATCCCAGCACTTTGGGAGGCCAAGGCAGACAGATCACCTGAGGTCAGGAGTTCAAGACCTGCCTGGCCAACATGGTGAAACCCTGTCTCTACTAAAAAATACAAAAATTAGCCAGGCATCATGGTACACACCTGTAATCCCAGCTACTAGGGAGACTGAGGCAGGAGAATCGCTTGAATCTGGGAGGCGTAGGTTGCAGTGAGCCAAGATTATGTCACTGCACTCCAGCCTGGGTGACAGAGCAAAACCCTGTCTCAAAAAAAAAAAAAATCACCTTGGGACTATACATATTTTTTATTTACAAATATGTTTGTAGTTCCCCTTTTAAGGAGTTCTTTAGACTATGTAACACATTATTTTAAATATATTCAATTCTGTTCATGGAATTTAATGTTTTTGATCTAGGGAAATGTTATTAAAAGGTAAGTCTGGTGAATAAAGTATACACTGTGAATTTAAGTATGGGAGGTAACCCAAGATTAAACTGTTATGTCACAGTATTATTTGCAATAGCAAAAATCAGAAGCTATCCAAATTTTTAAGTGAGTACAGAAATAATGTTATAGCCATGCTGGAACACAGTACAGCCTTTAAAAATGATCAGTACAAGCTGGGAGTGGTGGCTCATGCCTGTAATCCAGCACTTTGGAAGGCCAAGGTGGGTGGATCACGAGGTCAGGAGTTCGAGACCAGCTTGGCCAACGTGATGAAATCCTGCCTCTACTAAAGATACAAAAAATGAGCCAGTCATGGTGGTGCGTGCCTATAATCCCAGCACTTGGGGGTTTGAGGCAGGAGAATCGCTTGAACCTGGGAGGCGGAGGTTGCAGTAAGCCGAGATTGCACCATTGCACTCTAGCCTGGGCGACCAGGCGAGACTCCATCTCAAAAAAAAAAAAAAATTATCATTACAAAATCTGTACAGCAATTTACAGAGAAGTGTTCCTGTATAATGTTAAATTTAAAAAGCCAGGCCGGGCACGGTGGCTCACGCTTGTAATCCCAGCACTTTGGGAGGCCGAGGCGGGCGGATCACGAGGTCGGGAGATCGAGACCACGGTGAAACCCCGTCTCTACTAAAAATACAAAAAATTAGCCGGGCGTGGTGGCGGGCGCCTGTAGTCCCAGCTACTCGGAGAGGCTGAGGCAGGAGAATGGCGTGAACCCGGGAGGCGGAGCTTGCAGTGAGCCGAGATTGCGCCACTGCACTCCAGCCTGGGCGACAGAGTGAGACTCCGTCTCAAAAAAAAAAAAAAAAAAGCCAGACAGAAACTTGTACATGTATTAGTATTACGACTATGTAAAAATGTATATGAATAAAAAATACTGCAAAGAAATGTAACAATACGCTCATACCTCTTGGATGTTAGGTTGAACCACATGAAACCACATATTTACAAGTAAAAGCAATCAAATATCACCAGTTTTATTTGGTTCAACCTATTCTTTGAAAGGAAATACACAGACACACACATACACACTCACACACACAAAGAAATACACACAGATATTGTTTGCTAATTTTCTTTACTGGCTTTTAAACATTAATAGAAAATAGCAAAATGTCATGAGAGTACATTTGCTCTTTGTTTTATTACTAATAGAAGTTTTATTTCAGTATCATAATGAAGACCTGGAAAAAGACAAAACATCACAAAACTGCCTAGGAAGAGGAATGGAACGAGTAGCAAAGAAGTTAGGGGTGGCTCATGAAGAGATTCAAAGGCTCACTGATGAACTACAAGTGAAGGAGAAAGAACAGTGTAAATTAGGTAAGCTGTGGTTTCAGATGACCATTTCCGATCATGCTTTAACTATACTGATCTCACCTCAGGGTGGAACATGAGAAAAAAAAAACACTGAGAAAAAAAGATTTTAAGATAAACACATAAAAGTGATGAACAGCCTCATTTTCTACCATGCTAGGAATTTTTTTCAAAGCCCAAACATATCTACCAAAAGTGCGCAACTCGTAAGTGTATACCACTCACCACAAGAAATTCCCAGCCTCTCAGAAGCCCCCCTTTGTTCCTTCTTTCCATCTCTACATCCTTCCTCCTCCTTCAGAGTAACTACTGTCCTGACTGAATGCAGTTTCTGTGTTTGACTATATGCAGTATGCCTTCTATGGTTTGCTTCTCCTGCTCAGTCTTATAAGAGTCATTCATTTTGTTACACGTAGCAGTTGTTTGTTCATAGTTGTTTATAGTATTTCATTAATAAACATACTGCAATTTATCCATTCTACTGATGGACGATTGTGTTGTCAGTTTTTGTCTATTATGAATATTGCTGCTATAAACATTTTGGTATATGTCTCAGTGTGCTTATTACACATTTCTGATTGTGCTAAGAGCAGAATTACTGAATCAAAGGGCAGGTTCTACTTTGGTCTTCCAAGGTAATTATACTAATTTAAGCTTTCCTCAGTTGTATGTGAGATTTTAGTTCCTCCACCTTCGTTTTCAATACGTGGTACTATCAGTCTTATTAACTTCACCTTTTATGTTGAGTGTGTCGTGGTATTTAAGTGTGGCTTTAATTGGTATTCCCTGACTGCTAATTAAGTTGAAAATCTTTTCATATGTTTGTTGTTGTTGTTACTTATTTGGATATACAACTTTGTGAAGTTCCTGCTCGAATCTCTTGTATATTTTTCTATTTTATTTATTTGTGGGAGTTCTTTATATATTGTAGATATGAGCCTTTTGTTGGTTATAAATGTTATGTTGTTGTTATTGGTTTTTTTTTTTACCATAAATGCTAATATTCATCAAGTTGGGTTTAAGTGAATTATTCTTTATGCTTTCTGAGTTTTCACATTTAAAGCCTTTTCTTCACTACAAGATTATTGAAAATATTTACTGGTTTTGGGGAGGTACTTTTATTGTGTATATTTATATCTTTGCTTTATCTAGAATTTAGTATAAAAATTTTAAATTAGCCGGGCGCGGTGGCTCACGCTTGTAATCCCAGCACTTTGGGAGGCCGAGGCGGGCGGATCACGAGGTCAGGATATTGAGACCATAGTGAAACCCCGTCTCTACTAAAAATACAAAAAATTAGCCGGGCGTGGTGGCAGGTGCCTGTAGTCCCAGCTACTCGGAGAGGCTGAGGCAGGAGAATGGCGTGAACCCGGGAGGCGGAGCTTGCAGTGAGCCGAGATTGCGCCACTGCACTCCAGCCTGGGCGACAGAGCAAGACTCCATCTCAAAAAAAAAAAAAAAAAAAAAAAAAAAAAAAAAAAAAAAAA
>NW_026652329.1:151700-159758 GCF_009828535.3 Hylobates moloch
AAAAAAAAAAAAAAAAAAAAAAAAAAAATTAAATTATAATTCTCTCCTTTCTATATTTTTAATACGTGACTGATTCTTTTACAAATGCAATATATAGGTTAATTTAGAATCATAAACATTAAAAATGTTAAATGTATAAAACAATAATGATTATGCCAAACTGTGTGATTAAAAACAAATAATAAAAAACAAAGAATATCAGGACATAAATTTTTTATAAATACATTTTAAACAGTGGACACAAATAACTTTTCAGAATGATGAAATGTTCCATATCCCGTTTGGGTTGGTGGGTATACAATTGTACATATTTGTCAGAATTCTTCAAACTATGCACTTAAAAGGGTGCATTTTACTGTATACAATTTATTCCTTAGTAAACACAATCTAAAAAGAAAATAAATTTGGTCACATGAGCATGATGAGAAGCAATATTTGCTGCTTGCAATACAAGAAGAAAAAGGAAAAGCTGGATATTCAGTACCCTTAGTAGTTACATTTGGACACAACAGAACACAATCACATAGCAACCTGTTCTATCAGCAGTTGCTCTGTAGGGTAAATCCCAAGCGTATCAACTGAAAGCCATCTCCATAGTGAGTCTATTAGGACTGTTGGGAAGCTGAATTAGCAAGTCCTTTCGGAATGTTGTGTGCAGTATCAGTGTGTGCGCCATCTGTAACTTCCTGAGTCATCCACTTATAGCAGAATTTGTAGCTAGGCGTGTGTTATATGACAATGTTTCCCAAGTATTACCTTGTTTCTTTCAACAAACTCTTTTTAAAATAAATCCCTTTAGCTCTCTTTAGTTTATTCTTTAACTCTCTATCACATCATAAAATTTAGACGAAAATGAAAAATTTTTTCAATGATAATTTTTTCAAGAATAAAAAAGAATTTATATAAAATATTTATTCCTCAACAAATGAATATCAAGAAAAAAGATGAATTTTTAAAGATTTAAGAGACTTATTAACCAATTATGATGTGTGGCCTTTATTGAATCCTGATTCAAATTTTTAACATTTATAAAACAATTTGAAATTTGAACACTTGCTAGACATATGAGTTAAAGATTATTGTTAAATTTTTGTTAAATTAATTTTTTGTTTAAAAAGAGTTCTTATTTTTTAGAGATATATAGTGAAATATTCATAAGTGAATGAAATGATGTCTAGGATTTGCTTCAAAATAATACCGGTCTCTACCTTATATCTATATAAAAATTAATTCAAAATGGATCACAGAGCTAAATGTAAGTTAAAACTATAAAACTGTTAGAAGAAAACAAGGAAAACATCTTCATGATCTTGGGTTAAGCAGTGATACATTAAATATGACACCAAAAGCAAAAATGATGAGAAAAACTAATACATTGGACTAAATCAAAATTTAAAACTTTTACAGTTCAAAACATACCATCAGAAATTGAAAAGACAACTCATAGACTAGAAGAAAATATTTGTGAATCATGTGTTTGATATGGATCTTACATCCAGAATATGTAACAAATTCTTACAATTTAATAATTAAAAGACAGCCCAACTTAAAAATGGGTTGAGGGGCTGGGTGTGTGACATGTGCCTGTAGTCCTAGCTACTTGGAAGGCTGAGGTGGAAGGATAGCTTGAGCCCAGGAGTTTGAGACTGCAGTGGGCGATGATTGTTCCAGCCTGGGTGACAGAGCAAGACCCTGTCTCAAAGAAAAAAAATGGGCAAAGGATTTGAAAAGGCATTTCCAGGAAGAAGATATGTGAATGACCAATAAGCACGTGAAAAGATGCTGAGCACCTCCCATCACAAAAATTGATAAGTATGTGAGGTGATAGATGTGTTAATTAGCTTGATTTAATCATCCCACAATATAAACGTATATCAAAACATTACATTGTACCCCATAAACATATACAATTATTATTTGTCGATTAAAAAAAAGATGTTCGATACCATTAGTTATTAGGGAAGTGCAAAGCAAGACCACAATGAGAGTCTACTTCATACCCACTAGAATGGCTATGCTAAAAAAGACAGATAGTGACAAGTGTTGGTAAGGATGTGGAAACATTGAAACCCTTATACATTGCTGGTAAGAAGGTAAAATAGTGAAGATACTTTGGAAAACATTTAACAGTTTCTCAAAATATTAAATGCAACCCAGAAATTCTACTCCTAGCTATCTACCCAGGAGAAATGAAAACATGTATCAACACAGACTTGTATGTAAATGTTCATAACAATATTAGTTACAGTAGCCAAGAGTTAGAAACAACCCAAATGTCTGTCAATTGGTGAACAGATAAACAAAATGCAGTATATCCATACTGTGCAGAAAGTAGCTAACAGCACACCCGACACTGCTATTCTTAAGAAAGGACTGCTTATAACAGTCACAAGCATCTGGCTGACATCTGGGAACTTGGATTTTGGGAAGGTTTCCACCATTCCTTAACCAATAGTGGCTCACTGTGCCTAAGCTGTTTATACAATGTGGTCCATGCAGAACACCTGCTTTCCTTTAAGAGTCTTGGTATATGCTAGGCAGAAAGTGTGTGTGTGACCAGCCCTCAACAAAACCTTAGGTGCTGAGTCTTTCATGAACTTCCCAGGTAGACAACATTTTACATGTATTGTCACAGTTCACTGCTGGAGACATATCCTGTGTGACTCCACTGGGAGCGGACTCTTGGAAGCTTGTTCCTGGTTTCTTCTGGCCTTTGCCCTATGCATCCTTTCCCTTTGCTGATTTTGCTTTATCCTTTTGCTGTAGGAAATCTTAGCTTTGAGTATGAACATATGTTGAGTCTTGTGAGTCCTCTTAGCACATCACCAAACCTGGGGGTGATCTTGGGAACTCCTGACACTCATATGATAGAATACTATCTGCCAGTAAAAAGGAAGGAAGTACTTATACCTGCTACATGGATGAATCTCAGAAACAAGCTAAGTAAAAGAAGTCAGATGCAAAAGATCATATATTGTGTGATTCCATTTAGATGAAATGTACATAAAAGGTAATCCTATAGAGATAGGAAGTAGATTGGCATAGCTGGGCACAGTAGCACATGCCTATGTCCCAACTACTTGCCACTTGGAAGGATGAGGCAGAAGAATCACCTAGCCTATGAGTTTGAGTCCCATCTGAGCAACATAGTGATGCCCTGTCTCAAAAAAACAATGGAAAGTAGATTAGTGGCTGTCCAGGGCTAGGTATGAAAATTGGGATTGACTAAGTGCATATGATTTTCTTAATAGGCTGATGGAAATGTTCTAAAATTAGATTGTGATGTTGCATACCTGTAGATACACGAAAAACCATTGAATTGTCCACTTGAAATATGTAATTTTTAAGGTATGTAAACTGTACCTCAAAGCTGTTAAAAATATAAGAACTGGGAGAAGTAAGTGTATTAGGTGAAAATCTAAGGTGGCCTCCAAGAGCCCCACCCCCTAGTATACACACATCTTTTCCCAGTTATTCAAACAAATACAATCTAGATGCTGCTGTGAAGAGATTTTGTAAGTGTAGTTATGGTCCCAAACCAACTGACTTTAAAGAAGGGAGATTATCTTACATGAGCCTGATCTAATCAGGTGAGATCTGAAAAGAGTCAAGGCATTTCCTGGCAAAAAAGATTTGAAGTGCAAGAGGGATTTAACATGAGGGAGATTCTTCATTAATGACTTTGAAAAGCAAATAAATAATAACTTTGAAGATGGAGGAGACCACGTAACAAAGAATGTGGGCAGCCTCCAAGACCCAAGAGAGACCTCCAACTGACAGTCAATGAGGAGATAGGGACCTCAGTCTTACACCCTCAAGGACTGATTTCAGCTAACAAGCTGAATCAGATTGGAAATGGATTCTTCTCCAGAGCCTTCAGAGAGAAACACAGCCTGGCCAACACCCTGATTTCACCCTTGTAAGACTTTGATCACAGAACCCAGGCACACCATGCCCAGACTCCTGACCTAGAGAACCATGAACTAGTAGATGGATGCTGTTGTAAGCCACTAAGTTTGTGGTAATTTGTTATACAACATTAGAAAATTAATATAATATGTAAGGGTATAAGTGAAACAAGATTGACCATGAGTTGGTAATTGTTAAAAGCTGGGTGATGGATGTAGGTATTACCATAACTCTGCCCTAGCTACTTTTGTATATATTTGAAATTTTCCATAAGTAAAAAAGTTTTTTTTTTAAATCGATGCTAACCAGACTTAGAAAGAGACTTAGAAATAGACTAAGAAAGTACAACTGTTAATCCAGTAGAGAGATCTCAAGAAAAGTTACAACCAATACAGTTTTAGAAATATTACTGGTTTAAGAGGACTATTGGAAAGCTACAATTTTCTTTCTTTTCTGTCTTTTTTTAGAGACAGGGTTTCACTCTGTTGCCCAGATTGGAGTACAGTGGCACGATCATCACTCACTCACTGAGTTCCTGGGTTTAAGTGACCCTCCTGCCTCAGTCTCATGAGTAGCTAGGACTGCAGGCATGTAGTACCACAGTTGGCTAATTTTTAAATCTTTTGTAGAGAAGGGGTTTTACTTGCCCAGGCTGGTCTCAAACTCCTGGCCTCAAGCGATCCTCATGCCTCAGCCTCCCAAGTGTTGTATAGGTGTGAGCCACTGTGCCCAACCCCAGAAAGCTACAGTTTTCAGGTATCCACACAAATATGGCAGAAACTAACCTGACCATACAAGTTAATAAATTCGGTAGTCTGATATTATCTAAATTTGGAGCAATATATTTCACTATGTGTGCTATTCCAAAAATAGTTATTTTTTTCAAATAGCAATTAAGTCAAATGTTTCAGAACATCTGAAGTACCTCTTCAGAACTTTGAGGTTCACAGAATACAGTTTGGGAGCCCCTGGTTCACATAATAAATTCTGAGCTCTCTTATGTAGCAAATAAGGTCTTTCTGGTTTGGCCTCTGCCTATGTATCCAGGTCATATCCCACACTTTCCTAATTCTCTGCACTACAGACCAGGCAGTATTAGACTATATGTAGTTCCAAAACTACTCAGTGTTCCCTCCTATGTCATCTCCTTTGTTCTGTCCTACCTCCTACATTACTCGTGTTATTCCCTCTTTCTAGAATATCCTTTCCACCTGCCCTCACTTTACTTTCCTTCTTCCATAGAGGAATACATTTGCAAAACTGGTCTTTTAGTAAAACAGAAGCTATTTTTACATCTTTGGCTCAGTGTAAACAGACCTAGGTTCACATCCCAGACATACCTTTTACTAGTTGTGTAATGTTGAGCAAGTTGCTTAACTTTTCTGAGTCTTGTTTGTCTCATCTATGAAATGGAAACATGAATATCTACTTTGCAGATTTGTTATGATGATACATATATCTGGTACTGGCAGTTGCTGCTATGGTAACAGTAGTAGTAATAATATTGCTATAGTTAGGAATACAGTTTTAGGTGAATCTGGTAGGGTATCCTGGGATTTACTCTAAAGAACTGAGTGTTACGGATGTAATAATAAAACCTTCACAATTGTGCTGATGTACTCACTCTGTGGTTAGAAGTGACCCGCTATAAAATTCATGTTAGTCTCTTACTTCTGGGAGGTTCTTCATTCTGATAATGTAGGAGATCCACCAGCAATATCACTGGTGATGAGGAGACCACAGGAGACAAAGGGATAAAACCTGAGATAGAGAACCCAAATCCAATAGACTCCAATGCGTCATGTCTTCCTAAATATCATTGTGCCATCCTTATACAATTCTTGCATAGTACCAAAAGCTATTTCCTGAAATTTTGTTTTTTTGATATATCTAGCAGCTATTGGCAAAATTCTAAATATGATTGATTGCAGAAATTATTTTTACTTATTTCTGGGTGTAATTTCTTTTTGCTAAACTGGTAGTACCATACCTAAAAACTTTCAGCTTTTCCTGTTGTTTACAGTGGTTTAAATTCCTCTTCATCATGAAATCTAATGGAGGAAACTATTAGGGAAAGAAAATTACGAGATCAGATAATCAGGGATAGGGCTAAATATAGGGTGCGGTAGGAACTCTAAGAGAGAAGTCTGGGAAAATTCCATGAGGAGCTGACATTTAAGCAGAAACTCCAAGGACAGTAGCCAGGTGAAAGAAAGTGTTCCAGAGAGAGAGTCATCTGAAATTTGATTATTATACTAATCATTTGCTCCTTATACAAATATTTTATTTCTTTTTTTAGATTCTGCACTTAAGAAGGCTCAACTAGAAATTGACAAATTGAAGGAAAATTTGGTAAAGCTGAAAGAAAATGGTAAGTCATTCTAGAAGATACGATAATTATTATTTAGTAGCTAAGAACGATGGTACATGCCTGCAGTCCCAAAGACTTGGGAGGCTTGGGCCCAGGAGTTGGAGGTTGCAGTGAGCCATGTCTGTGCCACTGCACTCCAGCCTGGGCGATAATGCAGGACCCCATCTCAAAAGAATAAATTTTTAAAAAATTATTATTTAATAATAATACATTAAGAAATAATATACATTAATAATATGCTTTAAAATAATATTTAGGAATTAAAATAATGAGTACTATGACTATTATTGCTGTTGCTACTGCTGTTATTATTACTACTACTACTACCAGTACTACTACCATTTATTGCTTACTAAGTGACAGGTACTCTGCCAGGCATTTCACATGCGTTATCTGTAATCCTCACAACAGTCTATGGCCATACCACCCTGAACACACATATCTCATCTAATCCTCATAGCAGTTCCAAGTAGTGAGTAATAGTATCCCCATTTCTTAGATAAGCAAACTGAGTCATGGCAAAGTTAAGTGAGTTATCCAGTAGCTACATTAAGTATCAGAGCTGGTATTTGACTCTTTGTATGTCTGACTCCCAAACCTGTGATCAACACAAATCATGCATATTTTACTGGGACCACTGACACCAATATACTTTATAATGCATTTAACAATACTTTATACATATTTGTTCACTGGGAAGCCAATAGGCTTGAATCAGTGGTGAATTAATCTGACCCTAGCTTGCCTATATAAAAATGCTACCAGTTATCAATAATATAATGAAATTTGACTATTTTAATGGTAATGGCTAAAAAATTTTTAAATACGTTTACCAGTTATTAAATTCTAAAACTACACATACCCTCCTTTTAAAAATGTATGAATACAATTATAAAATGAACACTGCTTTCTTAGTAATTAATAGAACAAGTAAACAGAAAAAAATCAGTAAGGATAGAAAAGTCCTAAAAATACTAGCAATCCACATGACCTAGTTGATATTTATAGAAAATTTCACCAGAATACACATTCTTTTCATATACCCATGAAACATTCACCAAGAGAGACCATTGTGGTGGAACTGGAGATCATTATGCTAACAGAAATAAGCCAGGCACAGAAAGACAAACATTGCGTGTTCTCACTTATTTGTGGAATCTAAAAATCAAAGCAGTTGAACTCATGGACATAGAAAGCAGAAAGATTGTTACCAGAGGCTGGGAAGGAGAGTAGAAGGGCAGTTTCAGGGGGAGGTGGGGAATGGCTAATGGGTAAAAAAAAAAAAAAAGAAAGAATAAGACCTAGTATTTGGTCGGGGAGCCAAGATGGCCGAATAGGAACAGCTCCGGTCTCCAGCTCCCAGCCCGAGCGACACAGAAGACTGGTGATTTCTGCATTTCTGCTTGAGGTACCGGTTTCATCTCACTAGGGAGTGCCAAACAGTGGGTGCAGGATAGTCGGTGAAGCGCACTGTGCGCGAGCCTAAGCAGGGCGAGGCACTGCCTCACTCGGGAAGCGCAAGGGGTCAGGGAGTTCCCTTTCCTAGTCAAAGAAAGGGGTAACAGACGGCACCTGGAAAATCGGGTCAGTCCCACCCTCATACTGCGTTTTCCCAACGGGCCTGGAAAACGGCACACTAGGAGATTGTATCCCGCACCTGGCTCGGAGGGTCCTATGCCCACGGAGTCTCCCTGATTGCTAGCACAGCAGTCTGAGATCAAGCTGCAAGGCGGCAGTGAGGCTGGGGGAGGGGCGCCCGCCATTACCCAGGCTTGCTT